>NC_141993.1:26671545-26971545 GCF_049901715.1 Pseudonaja textilis
TGTATGCAGGCCAAGCCAATTTATCTTCATTTAGTGTAGCTCAGGCAAGCCAAAAGGTTGGATACCCTGATTTAGGCCCTGGTTTTTGATTAGATGGCCATAATGAAGGCCTAAAAATAGTCTTCTGTCACTTTCCCAGTTGTAGACTTTGTTCCTAAGTTATTGATACATAAAAAGCAGACTCTGCACTTGCAGGAAAAGCACTAGAAAGAAAAAAATGCTATAAAATAAGTGGTTGAAATCTGACAGAAAAGGCAATTGTAATCCGTATCCCCATTAGAGAGAATGTCTGTTTCATTCTCTGACATTGAAATGTTAAATTAATTGGGCTCTAATGCAATTAATGAAACAGAAAAAAATATAAATTAAGGAGAAGTAGTTGGAATCTAATATCAAACTACAGAAAATGTTGTAAGAAAAGTATAAATAAGAAATGTATTTCAAGAGTAAATTCTGGGTCCATGATATTTTCTATTCTTAGAGAGGAAGGAGAGTGATTATAACCAAGTATAGAACACAAGGTCAGGAAACAACAGAGCAGAAAAAGTATGCAGAATTCTTTCCAATTCCTTAATAGCAGCATCCCTTTAAGTTATGTGATAGGAAAGGGTAAGTTTAAGAATGATACAGTGGGTAGTTTTCAAAGCTGTTGTTTAATTGTTTCCATAGGGAAGTATTGTTTTTTTTTTCTGGAATGTTTTTCTTGCAGTCTTCAAATGGATCTGTCCCATTTTTTAACTGGAAATTTGTTTTGCCAACTACTTCTGCCATATCACACTTGAACCTATTCTGTTTTGGAGAGCATCCTGCTGATGAACAAAGTTTCAAAGTTTTTTGCATGATTGCATTTCAACATTATGTGGAAGAAGTGGGAGACAATACTAGTGATACAGGATAATAGCTTGATATGATTACTATTGCCTGTTTTGTTGAAACTATGGGATTTAACACAATTCACTTGTTAAATATACAACACAGGCAAAATTAGATTGTTTTAATACATATTGTCAGGATCATGTTAATCAGGTTATTTATGATGGGTGAAATTTACTTAAATAATGTATATAAGAATGGAATACCTTTTCACCCTCTGGCTATTCTGCACTAATAGCCAGCAATAACTGTCAGGATGACTAGTGATGAGTGACATTGGGAGTTGGTGTACTTCCAACATTTAATGAGTTATAGCTCCTCATTTCCACTCTTGGGAGATTTCAGTTCAGTTCGAGTATGTTGTGTGATCAGAGCTTAAACCATTAATCATAATGCCTGTGTTCGTATAACATTGTTAAGATAAACTACAGTATGTTTTTATGTGATTCCTGATTCATACCACACCCTAAGAATATTGTAACTTTTGAATAAACTTCTGAGGTTTATTAACCATATATGCTCACTCATAAAACAGCCAAAGATACAGCTGAATTATTTTGGAATTTCTATTTGCCTTGAAACACATAGGAAGTTTTCATTGCTACACCCAATAAATTATCGTGCTTTATATGTCCCCATAAAGCAATTGCCAGAGAATTGTGGACTTTGTGAATGACCATCTCTGCATTGTTGCATTATAGATGAAATCAATGAACACATATTTTTTAAAGTGAAGCGTAATTCATTTTTCCTTGTGTACACTCTCTTATTGAAACTACTACATCACTTTTTTGTTTTCTTTTTCAGCTGGACTATTTTACCCTCGATTTTCTAGCTTTTTGCATTTGTATTGTTCTATTTAATTTATCCTATGTTCTGTGAAAATTGCTTCTTGTATGCCTTAACAACACATTCAGAATGCTAGTTTGACCAAACTCTATAGTAGCATTGTTGTTTATTAAACATATATCTGATTGTGCTTTATTATATCATAAAACGTTTTTGTAGTAATATAAATAACTTTCTTGGATAAGTGTTTGTGACAAGAATATTTCTATACATTACTTAGGAATAACTTGGTGATATATACTCACTTGCTCTTTGGATATAATCATGGCTATAACTACTTCTCATTTGATTCTTCCTTAGGCGTGAAGTGGTTGCAGAGGGCCATATGTCTTAAAATGTTAGATGGGAAGCAATTGACGTTACCAGCTCAACAGTGTGTCTCCTCATAAATACTTCCTGTGTTACAGTGCCAACTGATTCATTGTTGCCAACAGTACTATATAGTGAAACCACCAGAAATATAAAGGTATTCTATAGTGTAGCTTTTATATCTGCTTGTAAGACTATCTCCCTCAAATTAGAGTAGGTTTTAATTGATAAAAGCTAGTTTCTTTCAGTAACACTGTTATCTGTTTCTTGTTATGAACTCATGGAATCAGAGAGGTAGTTATGATTTTGCACAAAAAATGCAATTTTCATTAAAACCTATTAAGTCCTCTGCTTTCTTCAACCTTTAGCAAATACAGTCTATCAACATAACATTTTAGGTGCAAAGCATAGTGAGTTATCATTTGTTTTCTTATCTTCCAATTCAAGTTACGAAGTCACATGTGGGTTCAGTCAGTTATTCCTGCTGCATATTGAACAACGTTTTCCCAGGTATTAATTACTTTAATGTTTCCACCATTTAATTATTATTACTAGTACCATGATTA
The DNA here is from genome assembly GCF_049901715.1 of Pseudonaja textilis. Lineage (NCBI taxonomy): Eukaryota > Metazoa > Chordata > Lepidosauria > Squamata > Elapidae > Pseudonaja > Pseudonaja textilis. The sequence continues at coordinate 26,674,143 of NC_141993.1, forward strand.
CCCCCCAAAATAGGACCTGCCCCAAAAATAAGCCTTAGCCTGATTTACACGCTGGCATCTAATATAAACCCTGCCCCTAAAATAAGCCCTAGTGGAGGGGGTGGGCATGGTTAGCATAGGAGGTGAGCATGCGTGGGCAGATGGTGTCTAGTGGCAGCCACAGCCCACACAGTACAGGTGAGTTGAGTACCTGTGCAAGCATCAGGTGGAAGCAGAGGTGCAGGTGATCTGGACACGCCTGCGGGCCGTGGAAAGCTGAGCAGTGCTGAGATGGAGTGGCAGACGGCCACAGGATGATCATCTTCACATCTCTCAGCTTACCTGCAGCCCGTGCAGTGTGTTGGGATCACCTGCCTTTCTCTCTGAGCATTGGGATTTCCTGCCTTCCGCTCAGTGCCTTCGGCTCCACACAGCCCAGAGTGTACCAGCCAAGGGATTGGCAGGCTGCAACTGCTGCCGGATGCCATCAGTCCCCGCGTGCTTTCCAGCTTTTGTTTGTGCAGTGCAGGTGGAGTGCCCAGCCCGGCTGATTACCCTGAAATCATATTTCCCCCAAATAAGCCCTAGAACTTATTTTGGGGCCCAAAAGACAATAAGATTGGGTCTTGTTTTGGGGAAAACATAGGTAATATTAATATACTGCCTGCCTCTTAGTGACTTCGGTTGATTTAGAAAGTGTTTTAAACATTAAAAACAAAACAAAAATGAAAGGTACAAATGGCAAATATGATAAAACCAAGAATCAAGAAGTCCAGACAATCTAAGCGGGCTTCAGTCATCCTCATCAAAGTCCTGGGCATATTGATTACACCAAAGCTCCAACATGCAGGTGATATCACCTAACAATTTCATACAAATGTTAAAAACATACAAAGGAGGCTTGGGAAATGACACCCCCCCCCCCATCAATATGAGCAGAACCAGACCTGGAAAAAGGAAGAGAACCACTGTAAAACATGGTCCCTGATTCCCAACCCACAGAACTGCCTCAGAAGGATTCTGTGGGCAATGATGTGACAAACTGTTAAAAGATCAAAGAGCACAAGGATGAATGCATGACCACCACCCCTTCTCTGGCACAGATTATTTGGAAGTGTGACCCAAACTTTCCCAGTACTAAATCTCAGCCTAAAACCTAACCAAATCTATTTCCTCCAGGACAATCCAGTTGATCACCTTCTCAGCAATCTTACCCAGAAAGAGAAAGTTGCAGACTACATGATAGTTATCAAAAATAATTAGTTCCAAAGATAACCTCTTTAAGGAGCATATGGTAAATTGCTAAGTAATACCAGAAAGTTAACATTAAATCAGTACTTTCAGCAGATTGATATGCTGGTGAGACCAGCTACTCTTAAATAATGAGGAAAAAATTTTTTTTTTTATTGACTGACAGGGCACAAATTTAATGTTTATTTTGGGAAATATATAATTAATTCAGTATTCACCTTCAGAAGAATCATTTCCAAGATGAGCTGGTAATTTATAGTAGAAGAACTGGTATTTAGAAGAAGGACTCTAATTTGCTAAAATTGTGACTAATGAAATGCTCCCAAGCTTTAGTTTCCATTTAAGTCAAGACAATGATATTTATTGGCTTCAAAAGGCGTATTTCTTTTTGTCAGCTTCATGAATTTCTCACAAATCAGCAATTTAACTTCTGCTTACAACTCTCCTATGCTGTGTTAATTGAAGACTTGTTTTAATTTAAAAATGAGGTTAACATATAGGTTGAAAGATCCCATATGTATCCCATCAGCAGATTCTCTTGCCAGACTTGAGAATATCAGCATTCAGAGGCCATTCTTCTAAAACAATATTTGATGGGCTGTCTATAGCTATAGGATACCTTGGGCAAAGCCCAGGATTTCATTTTTTAAAACAAATACTTTTCTGCTGGGGGGTTTTCAAGTGAAAAAGTCACTATTCTGGTGGCTTTGAAAAGTGGAGGAAAATTGTTTCATTTAATCATATTCAACATTAATGTACTATAGTTATTTACTTAAAGAAGAGTCTTGCATAGCAGTATTACTTAATGGAGTAGCCAGTCACGTTATGTGTGGATTCAAAATTTAGGATAGCTCTCACAACCCATTACTATTTATTTCTTAATAGGAAAATAGTTTTTTATTTGTCCTTACGTTTGCTGATAGAGCAATACAAAAAGGAACAAAAAAGACATACAACTGGCTATAACATAGCCACTCTTTCAATATTATTAATATCTTTCAATATTATTAGTTGTTGCTTGGAAGATGTTGGCTGCCTGCTTATTATAAAACCTAAATGTTCTTTTTCCTTCCATTACCAGTTTTCTCTTTCCCTTGATTTATCTCCATCCAGTTTTGTCCGCCTGTTTTCCTCTTTTCATTCCTAATTCAGAAATTGTCACAATTTCACCAGCTTCTCTACCTTGTTTTTTTCCTGAATGCTATTACTGGACAAAGAAGAATTTGTCTATGCATACTTGCATTTCTGTATGTGAAATAGTGTGTGAAAAAAATGGGAAAGTGCCTTCGGAATCAAATTTGTGAATTGAGTACCTTATTTTATAGGCATTTAATTTTAGTTAGTTATTAAATCGAGCAATACAATATTTTTGCTCTAATTGCTGTTTGGGGTGGGGTATGGCTTCATTTATTTACAAGTATATCACTTTTGGGGTAAAGGATGGGGAAAAAATTGGGCACTATGCAGGATTTTCATCTGTGTTAATTGTTTACTGCCTTCATTTCCTTTTAGAGGGGTCATTTTAAACTCTGAATAATCACATTTTGAATAAATATGTTAGCTGTAGAGTGCAAACTGGATTAAGCTGAAAGTAAACATTTTAGTCAATAAAAGGTTAGTCAGAATTGTCATTTGCTACATCACCCTTCAGTGGCTCTTATATGTCATCCAAAAAATTCAGCTGTTATTAAATTTATATAAAATCTATTCATTGCTAGCATCTCATTGAGTAACAAGGGGTTCTGAATTCAGGATAACTTTTGCTAGGTGTATTCAAATTACTTTTAACAATTTTCATTGTCCAAGGAGCTTGGTTTTAGGAGATTACAGGAGTGCATTTATAATAAATGTAATTACGTCACTCATCTTCTTTAGCTCTTCATTCCAAACATTGGCCAGGACATCTAATATATTTCTTGGATGATATTTTGGAATTCTAAAGTTTTCATGAGTTTCTGATAGTGGATAATTCAATTTTGCCAACCCTCTTTACATGTGCCTCAGGCTGATGTAATGATGCTTTAGTCCAGTATTTGAAATGTAAGATCAATGGAGTCTATATGATAATAATGATAAGCACCAGTGTATGACGTTGAGCAGACCCAATTTGCTAACATCCTGAACTTCACTTGCCTGAATGAACTCTGCTGAGAATGTTAGCATTATTCACTATTATAAATTAGTGGTTCTCACACTTCTGAGTTTCTTTCATCATCATGCTGTCTGTTAGATGCTTGCTGTACTGGCCAAATTCTTAGGCTATCCCTGGATCTAATATAGAAGCTTCCACAATAAGGCCAGTCTTATAGAGGTCTGTGCAACTTCTCTTCCCCAAATATGATATGAAGTAGACTCCATCCAGTTAAATCACTTAATTTAAAGGTTCCTAATAATTGAAAAGCAGTTAAACAATTTCTGAAAGTGATTAAGAGATGTGGCTAAGTGAACCTTACATCCAGACTGTGTTATGGCTGTAAACTTGATTTCAATTTGAATTCCCAGCTGCTCACCCATGAACCAAAAAGCCTAAATTCCTGCAGTCTGCTCACAAGGAGCAGTTCTTTGAAGTAGTGGATTATTTTAATAATCTCTTTTTTGCAGAGAGACTTCATTGGCCAAAAATTCACCATCTGGCTGCCAATCTCTGCTGCAATGACATACCTGTTCCTTTAGAGACATCTAGATTATCATGGATCAGAATAGAATAGAATAGAATAGAATAGAATAGAATAGAATAGAATAGAATAGAATAGAATAGAATAGAATTCTTCATTGGGCATGTGTGATTAGACACACAAGGAATTTGTCTTGGTGCAAATGCTTTCAGTGTATATAAAAGATACATTCGTCAAGAGTCAAGAATCATCAGGTACAACACTTAATAGTCATGGGTACAATAAGCAATCAAATCATACTAGGAAACAGTCAATATAAATTGTAAGGATACAAGCGACAAAGTTATAGTCATATAATCACAAGTGGGAGGGTTGGGCGATAAAGAATGATAAGATTAATAGTAATAGTAATGCAGACTTTGTAAATAGTTAGTGTTGAGGGAATTATTTGTTTAGCAGAGTGATGGCGTTTGAGAAAAAACTGTTCTTGTGTCTAGTTGTTCTGGTGTGCAGTGCTCTATAGCGTTGTTTTGAGGGTAGGGGTTGAAACAGTTTATGTCCAGGATGTGAGGGGTCTGTAAATATTTTCACAGCCCTCTTTTTGACTCTTGCAGTGTACAGGTCCTTGATTGAAGGCAGGTTGGTAGTAATTGTTTTTTCTGCAGTCCTAATTACTCTCTGTGTCTGTGTCTGTCTTGTTGGGTTGCAGAACCAAATCAGACAGTTATAGAGGTGCAGATGATAGATTAAATAATTCCTCTGTAGAACTGTATCAGTGGCTCCTTGGGTAGTTTGAGCTTTCTGAGTTGGTGCAGAAAGAACATTCTTCGTTGTGCTTTTTTGATGAGGTTTTTGATGTTAGGTGTCCTTTTTAGGTTTTGTGATATGATAGAACCTAGAAATTTGAAGGTTTCTACTGCTGATACTGTGTTGTCTAATATTGTAAGAGGTGCTAGTATGGGAGGGTTTCTCCTAAACTCCACCACCATTTCTCCGGTTTTGTGTGTGTTCAGTTCCAGATTGTTCTGGTCACACCACGAGGCAAGTTGTTCAACCTCCTGTTTGTATGCGGATTCATCGTTATCTCGAATGAGACCAATCACTGTTGTATCATCTGCAAACTTCATTATTTTAACAGGTGGGTGGTTTGAGATGCAGTTATTGGTATATAGGGAGAAGAGAAGTGGAGAAAGCACACAGCCTTGTGGGGGGTCCCTGTGCTAATTGTAATTGTGATTCTGCCGAGCTTCACCTGCTGCTTCCTGTCTGTTAGGAAGCTTATGATCCACTTACAAGTGTGTTCAGGTACTGCTAGCTGGTTTAGTTTAGTTAGAATAATATTTGGAATGATGGTATTGAATGCTGAACTGAAGTCTATAAAGAGGACCTATGCATAGGTATTTGCGTAGGTAGGCACCTATCTAAATAATTCTGGATAGTTAATAATATTAAAAACAATGAAACCATATTCAAAATTAAACAAGACAGCAGCTAAGAGAAAATAAAAAACAAACAGTGCAGTCAGGAAATTTGATCCATCCAACATTCAGGCTCCCAAGTTCTAATATAGAAGCAAACCTTTGAGGCTTTGTGGAAAGCCAGCAGAATCAGGACCAATCTGATCTCCAGATTTCAGAAGTTGGGCACCAGAACAGAAAAGGCTCTATTGAGTACAGCCTAATGGCAACATCACCACCCAACTAACTGTGTTTTACTGGTTGTTAGATATGTGTTGTATTATTGGTTTTAACCTAGGAACCAAACTTTTGTTCCAATTTTTGTAATCTATGTTATGATCTACAATGAAACGCTTTTGATGTGAGCCATTATAACAGCTATAATTCTCTAAAGCACAATTTCTGGTCTATGGCACATGGCAAACAGTGCTGGGTAATGCGGTGTGGACTCCAATTAGTATGAGAATGAGATACTAATTCATAACAGCAAAAGAAGAATAGTGCTAGAAAAGCGATGTATTTTTAGTATCTGATAACAATAAAGTTCAAGGCCAGTTGCTATCATTTTTAAAAAATCTAATTTTGGATTGTAAATATACTAGTTTTAAGCATGTTTTCTTCACTTCAGGCTGTTGTTGACTTGTTTCCTTCCCAAAAAGGAAACAAAAAGATTTCTTGATTTTCATAAATGTCAGGAAAATGATTGGGAGTTGGTATTGAAGGCTATCTACTTTAGTCAATTTTATCAGACTAAAAGACTGTGATTTCTGTTTTCTGTAGTTCAGTATTTATAGAAATTTTAGAGGATTAACGATATGCTTATTATATAAACTTTCTGTAGTGATTTCTCACAAGATTCTTGTTTTCTTCTGGGAATGCTGACATACCTAGTTTTCCTAAGATAGCTATGTTAGTAACCAGGAAAATTCATAGGAGGATGAATGTCAGACTACATGGTTGAAAAATAGATTGAAGGTCCATAGTTTTAGATTTTAATTCTATACAATTGATGTTTCTGGAAATGGATTGTTATGACATACTGTATTGAATGATGATGACATAGCACATGTAAAACTGATACCATGGCAACTTTAAATGTCTACACATTGGGCAGTACCTGAAAGCTATGAAGAACCTCCAACAAAGGCAGCCAGGCAAGAAATGTTTTTTTGAAAGAAAAATCATTGAGAATGCAGAGCTTGCTGTGCTTTCAATGAGTGAAGTAAATGACACGCTGATAGGATATAATGTCTGTGTGTATCCTACTGATATTATGGCAACCTTTATTATTGCAGCTCTTTAATTTTATAGCAATCTGACTCCCTTCTCAGTTTGATTCTTTCTCATATCAGACTACCATCCCAGCTGGCATAAAATGTCATTATAAAATACTTATTAGACAAATTAGAAGAAAGAATTTTGCTTTATTGTTTGATTCGCTATGTAGTTCAAAATGAATTTAGCTGGAAAAAAACGTGTATGTGATTTTTAAGCATAGAATTCTAATGTTAACAGCCAAGGTCTGTTTTATATATTTGGGTTGCCTATAGTAAGTACAGTGCGGAGTTCCAGGGATCTTTAATGAAGAGCCTATACCATAGAACTCAATTTCATTGAGGGCCACATTAGGGTTATGTTTAATCTTGTGGGGGGCATGGCCAGGGGGGCATGGCCAGCTTGACATCACTCGTTGGGGGCGCCTATGGTGGCCTGAGCGCTCTGCCACTGAAAATGGACTCCCGAGCTCTGTTTTTGGCTGCGACAGCTTCCTGCAACCGTCTGCCAGTGAAAAAATAATTTTCGCCATTAGAGGGTTTCAGGAGGCCGTCGCAGCCAAAAACAGAGCTGGGCAGCCCGTTTTCGCTGGAAGAGCCATGGGCCGATCCTTCGCTGTTTCCAGGGTGGCTCTGCAGGCCAGTTCTAAGCACCCTATGGGCCAGATCCAGCCCCCGGGTCTTGAGTTTTACACCCCTGCCATAGAATATAGATTGTTGTGCACTCAATTATTAATAATTTTGTGACTAGTGAAGGTAGAGCGTAGGAATATGGAATTTAATTTGCTATTCATCTAGTTTTAGCCATGAAATATTTTGCTCCATTACTGCTGATGAAATTTACCGTTTTGTTTCTATTTTCGCCCAGCTTTCTTTTTGCTTAACTTTTTAATTCTTTTTAATACTTAATTCTTTATTACTATAATAGAATAGTACAGTTTGTAAAATGCAACTATTTGATTCTTTCTTTATATTTCTTACTATAGTGTCATAGAATATGAGCAGGTTTTTCCCCTGTGTGGAATTATTTAGCACTTTTGTAATATATTGCTTTTCTGCTCTAGAAAGCTGATGCATTTTGCATTTATCTTAAAATTTCAGGATGGCGTGCTGCTATCATGAAGTAGATAGCTGTTGGGAACAAATAATTCAGCACTTTGCAAATGGAAGTACAAGTCATTTAGATGATTTAGGAAAATTGGTAATGTTTTGCTAATATTGTTAAGTGATAGGATGAAGAAGATATGCTGTTTTCTTCAAAGTTATAGTTTAAAAGTTAATCTAATATACAAACAACAAAACCAGGCAATAATGTACAAGGAAGAACAGCCCCACATTATTCTTCTTATTTTTATCATTGTTCCTGCATTATATCTTTTTACACACACACACACACACAAAATAATCCAAATAAAAAGTTTATATATAATATATATATATTTGTTTTATATGTGTGTGTGTATAATTTTACTCAGATTATCAAAATATGAAACACAAGTGAAAATAAAAATAATAGGGAAAAGGGAGGGGAAAAAGGAAATAAAAGTGTAAGGGAAAGGAGGAAAAAAAAGAAAAAAGCGTTAACTTCTATCTCTTTTCAGTACGGATTGCTTAACAAATTTTGGGTTCAATTGTGGCCATAAGTCGAGGACTATCTGTACTTCGTATATACTAGCATTTTTTATAACAATAATAACAAAATTATAAGCAAATCCCAAAATAACGCAAACTTATCTAATCAGCAGATCCCAAAGTCAAAATTTCATTTTTTCGGTCTGGAGCACAACTTCTAGAAGAAGTATTCCTTTATTATATCTAAGCGCAGTTTAATTAGCAGTAGAATATTGCAAGAGCAAGCACTGAAAATGCGATCATTGCATTTCTTGAGGTTCAGACAAAGGCATAATCATGCAAGGAATCCTGCATGAATGACCCCAGTGTTCATGTGTGCTGCAGTTAATTCCTTGTAAGTGCAGGTCATGAACTGAATGGATTTCTCACTGATCCTTGCAGGAGAATTTTGGCATTATAAAATGTGTCTATCTTGCTCAATTCACTAGTGTTCTGACTAACCTTAAATTGTTAATTTGGGATTCAAAGAGCCATATAAATCTAAGCATGGCCTGCTAAAACAAATGATAAATTGAGTGCTATTATACTATGGTTTGAATGGAGTAGTGTTTTTATTTAGGTAATTAATTGGGTATTGTATTAACGGTTTTATTTAACTTAGAATTGGCTTTGGAAAACAGTCTTATTATTAATCAGTAGTTAGCAGGGATACAATTAAGGATAAATTACAGTACAGTTGAAATGAAACAATTGTTAAGCAAAATTTTGCCCCATTTTACGACCTTTCTTGCCACAATTGCTAAGTGAATCACTGCAGATGTTAAGCTAATAACACAGACGTAAGATGAATCTGGCTTTCCCATTACTTTGCTTGCCAGATGGTCACAAAAGGTGATCACATGGCCCCAGGACACTGCAACTATCATAAATATGAGCCAATTGCTAAGCATCTGAACTTTGATCGTGTGATGATGGGGATGCTACAACAGTCGTAAGTGTGAAAAACAGTCACAAGTCACTTTGTTCAGTACTGTTGTAACTTCAAACGGTCACTGAATGATCTTTTGTAAGTCAAGGAGTACCTGTAGCCTGTAAAATGAGTTACCATAATAAACTGAATCCATTACGATCTTTTTAAGTCCGTGGATAAAGTATTTTAGATCTGGAACTGTGTTTGGAAGTTGTAGTAATGTATTTATTAGAGTTTGCAGTCCTGGCTACTAGCTTGGCTGGCTTCAAAAAGGACTGGACCTCATAAATGGAAATAATCTGTGCTTGATAGATAGATCAGTGCTATCATCCTGTGGTGATAGCATGAATCCCTCTGAAGGCCATCTCTTGGGAGATTAGAGGACTTTCTTGTGCAATTGGTTAACTATTGTAAGAACAGACTGCTGAACTAGGCCAGAGTTAGGCCAGAGTCTGATACCGTAGGGCACTTACTTATATTCTTATGTTTGTAATATTATCTTAAATTATTTGAATCTAACTTTTCCTGATATCTTCCTATTTTCTTTAGGCTTCCGCAGGAAATATACTACAAAATGAAGGATCTTGCTATCAAAAGAATAACAAATGAAATTATCAAATCCCCTGAAGATAAACGAGAATATCGTGGATTAGAACTGGCAAATGGCATCAAAGCAATGCTTATCAGTGATCCCACTACAGACAAATCTTCAGCTACACTTGATGTGCACATAGGTATTTAATCAAATGTTTTGTTTTGTTTTTATATTGTATGATAACACAGGGTCACAAAATCTTTTACGTACGTGACTTAAGTACAATTATAAGTTTGCTTGCAAATTTCACTAACATTTCCCCCCCAAGAGTCAGTGGTTCAAATTAGAATTGATTTAGTCAGATTTGTATGTTTGCTGGGCACAGCCTGAAGATTTTCATGTTATTTTATAAACTTATATGAAGCAAAAGACCACCAAGAAATTAGATAAAAAATATAAGTAATCATAGGTTACAAGAAACAAAAAAGCAAGCAGGAAGAGAGTAAAATGGTAATAATAGAAATCGTAATGTAATAGTAGTGGATCCAGCAACTTCTAATTGTGTTTATTGTAGTGTAGAATTTGCTTATATTTTTCAAAAAGCTTGCAGAGAATGAAATAAACCACTAACCTAATAGCAATGTTTCTAAATATTTTCCTTTTATTTTTATGTAAAATAAAGTCTTGATTGACTTTCATGCACTTTAGTTAACATTTCTTTTTTCTTTGCAGTTTCAAATGCTTGCATAATATCTTCATCTTTAATTTGTTAATAGTATATATTACTATGACTTCAGTGGAGATTTACGTGGAACAATAGTCTGAAGAAATTGTGTAGTAGCTCATATAACTAGTATGACTTAGCTGCAGAGTAAATAAATCTACTTAATTTATTTCATATGTTGATCTTTTTTGAAGTAAATAAAGTTTCCTATACCACATTGATTTTTTACAACTCTATTTAAAAAAAGAATCAATCTAATTATAGAAGTTTGACAGTATTTCTTCAATAAAATGTAAACATTTATAATGGCTTGTTATATTTCTTTTTCTCTCCACAAGGATCGTTATCTGATCCCATTAATATTCCTGGATTAAGCCATTTTTGTGAACATATGTTATTTTTGGGAACTAAAAAATTCCCAAAAGAAAATGAGTACAGCCAATTTCTCAGTGAACATGGAGGGAGTTCAAATGCTTTTACCAGTGGCGAACACACCAACTACTATTTTGATGTCTCACATGAACACTTAGAAGGTGCTCTTGATAGGTAAGCATATCGTAATTATTCAGTGAGTATATTGTTGACCACTGTGTGATTTTTTTTTACTGTGAAGAAAAGTTCTATTTAATGTACTCTGTACTTCTAGTATAACCTTTATTAGGACAGTTGAAATTTTAAGTGAATATAGTTATAATTCTTTTTCATACAACTTGGAAAATATTGAATTTTGCAAAAGAAGAAAAAATATATGTATCCCAAGATAATATTGCAAGATCCAATCTGAGTCAATTATCAGGACCAAAGGTTTATTCTTCCAAGCTTTCGGGCATGTGCTGAAGCTCATCCGCATGAGGATGGGAGAATGGGCTCCAGCACAAGCCCTAAAACTTGGAAGAGTGAAATTTTGGTCCCAGTGACTGACTCAAATTGGATCTGGCAATATTAAATTTAGTGTTAACTTCAAGAAGCTCTCATATGGAAGTAGGAAGACATTTTTACTCAAGATTCTGTTCTATCACCAGGGAATTCTGTCCAGTTTAATTTTTATTGACTTTTGTTGGATTAAAAAAACCAACAGTGAATATTCCCAGGTTTGCTATTATATATATTTCAGTAGTTGCTTTCTGGTTTTTCAACTGGTCAGGTTTTATGCATCTTCTCATAGGATAGAAGCTACTTTGATTCTGACAACTGGGATTTACATTTTCAAATCTAAAAATTTAGAAATATTTGTTGTTGTTTTTTCATAATAAGCTTTGGGAAAATATTGATAGGAAACTAATATGTGCTTGCTAAATTCAACTGTGTATGTATGAAATCTATCATTAGATTTTATCAGGTAAATTAATGCAGAATGGATTACTCCATAATCCGCTGCATCCTTTTTATTTTCTTTACCAAGTTGCATAGTGAAATCTTTTTAAAACTTAACAATTTGTTCAGTTAATTTAATAAAGGGACAGCTTCTATGGAATTTGGATTATTTCTGTTTTTTTGAAGTAATCCTGAAATAATATTAAAATTATATTCAAAATGTTAAAAGTCTTTTTCCAGTTATTTAACATTCATATTTTATATATTAAATAACTGGAAAAAGACTGTTAATGTTTTGGATATCATAGTAAAATGTAAGATGTGATACATAAGCCCTCTGATATATAAAAATAGTTTTCCAGAAAGAATAAACTCAGCAGTGCTATAATGTGTAAGACTTGATGTCTGGGTTTAAATTTCCTTACTGCTTTATATAGCTGTGAACTTATTTCTGGTAGTCCTTGTTTAATGACCATTCGTTCAGTGACTGTTTGAAGTTGCAATGGTGTTGAATAAAGGAGCTTACAGCCAATCCTTGAAATTCCAGCTGTCACAGCATCCCTGTGGCCATAAGAGCAAAATTTGGGCCCACCCACATTTTTATCACATTTCTGTCGCCACTTGATTCTCATGGGGAAAGTGCTGTGGAAACGTCCCAAAGATTGTCAGATGAGAGCTACAGTTGGATAGGTGTGTGCTTCACCTGCCAATACTTTATTTTGTGTGCCAGCCAGGTCCTCTTTTGCGCATGGGCTGGGTTGTTCTTTTGGGCAATAGCCAGGGCTTCCTTTTGTGAAAGAAGGACCTCGTTGGTACACAGAAGGACAGTCTTTTCAGGGTGGCACAGCTGGGGCCATCTTTCACACAGGCCCTTTTTTGTATGCCACCCAGGTTCTTCTTTCAATAAATGTATGCTGGGATGTTCCATATGGGTTGCAAATGCCCATCCCATTCTAACCTCACTTAAATTCTTAAATTGATAATAATTGGTGTTCCATATGAAGCAATTGCTTGAGGGTCATTCTGTGATTTCCAGCTGCAGCGGTCCAGTTGGGTAAATTAATAGAGACATAAGCAGAGGTAAAAATCAAGGATGAACTAAAGTTATCCATCCTGAACTAAAATCTAAAGCGGTGTTCTATACTCCTATACTTATATTTATTATTTTAAACTTCAAAAATGTTATTGTATTTCAGTAAATTAATATGGAAAATATGGGACTTCCTTTGTATAGGTTTGCCCAATTTTTCTTGTGCCCTCTCTTTGATGAAAGCTGCAAAGATAGAGAAGTAAATGCTGTTGACTCTGAGCATGAGAAGAATTTAATGAATGATTCATGGAGACTATTTCAGCTAGAAAAGGCTACTGGAAATCCTAATCATCCATTTAGCAAATTTGGGACAGGTAATTAAGAATGCAATTTTACATTATTTGGTTTATTTGGCCATGAGGATATGATTCCTCATAGTTCAGTTACATTCAGTTATCATGCAAATTAAAATATATGACATATGTTGTAGAATCTTATTGATGATGCAGCTTTTATATTTATGGTAATTAAATTTCCTTGATTGAACAATGGAACTGACTTGTCAGAATAGAGCTGGAAGGGACCTTTGAGGTCTTCTAGTCTAACCCTCTGCTCAAATAGGAGACCCTACACCATTTTAGACAAGTGGCTGTCCGGTCTCTTCTTAAAAACCTTCAGGGATGAAGCACCCACAACTTCTGAAGGCGAGCTATTTCACTGGTTAATTGTCCTCACTATTAGGAAGTTTCAAGGAGGAAGTTGCTTCTCTCCTTGATTAGTTTCCATCCATTTTTTTCTTGTTTGCCTTCTGCTGCTGGAAAATAAGTTGACTCCTTCTTCTTTGTGGCAGCTCCTAAAATCCTGGAATACTGCTATCATATCACCCCTAGTCCTTCGTTTCTCTAGACTAGCCATACAGAACTTCTGCAACCATTCTTCATATGTTTCAGTCTCTAGGCCTTTAAACGTCTTAGTTGCTCTTCTCTGCCCTTTTCCCAAAATCTCAACATCTTTTTTATAATGTAGTGACCAAAACTGGATGCAGCATTCTAGCCATAGTCTTGTGAGCTTTTCTGGATGTTTGCTATTCCTGCCAGCTTAGTCATCTGCAAATTTGATGAGTTCCTTTTCTATTCCCTCATCTAAGTCATTTATGAAGATATTGAAGAGTACCGGGCCTGAGGTAGAGCCTTGTGGTAACCCGCTGCTTACTACCCTCCATGTAGATGTAGTACCATTAAACACTACTGATTGAGTATGGTTTGTCAGCCAGTTATAAATCCATCTGGTGGTGATGTCTATTCCACATTTTTCTCACTTACCAAGAAGTAGGTAGTGGTCTACTTTGTCGAATGCCTTACTGATATCTAAGTATATTCTGTCCACAGCAGTTTGAGGTCTACTGATTTAGTCACTTTGTCAAATGAAATAAAATTGGTTTGGCATGATGTTTTTAACAAACCAATGCTGGCTATATTCAAGATCAGACAGGTATTTTCTTACCATTTTCTTGCTGATTCACTGACAATGGAAGTAAGAAAAAAAGGAAGGGAGTGAGAAATGGAAGAAATATCTAGCTATAAGTAATTTTAATAAAATTCAGTAAGTATTATCTTGGCCATCTATTCATCAGCATTATTTATTATATCAGGACAAGTTAAACCATCAAATTCAAAGGATCTAAACCAGGGGTATCAAACTCGCGGCCCACAGGCCAGATGCATCACACTCGGTTTAGCAAATGAGAAAAAAGCCCCGATATGTCGCGTGACGCCAGCGTGACGGTGCAAGTTTGACACCCCTGATCTAAACCATAGTCTAAGTTTATGATACGCATCCTCTGCCATCCTGTCTTGGGTGTGTAGATTCTGGTGGGAATAAGGTTAGGGATTCATAGGTTATGACTAACATCTTGAATTGGCTCTGAAAACAAACTGGCAATCAGGGTAGTGACCCAAATACTAGTGTGATGTGATAACATTGGGCTGTTCTCATTAACAAGTAGGCAACTGCATTCTGTACCAGTTGCAGTTTCCAGATAGTCTTCCACTACAGCCCCTTATATTACCATAGCTAAACATGAAGTGAGAAGGGCATGAGTGACTTGCTTTTAGTGGTTGTTCCAATAATAGATTTAATTGGGACATTAGCCAAAATTAAGTAAAAGTTCTCTTGGGTATGGCTTCCACATGCTCTTTTGGTAGGAACTGTTAATTTAGGAGTCCTCCAAAGTTATAGATGAGCTCCTTCTGGGGAGTATGACTCTCTTCTAGACTTAACTTAAGGTTGGTACTGTTTTGGAGTCAAGTAAGTCAATTGCCACTGTATCCTTCTTGGGTTAAGTCATCCTGTTTTTCCACATCCAGCCCTTGTAATCTTCAGATACCAGGTCAAGACCTATACTGCCCTCATTCAGTGTTATTGGCTAAAAGTTCATTTTTGTTGCTATTTGGAAAACTCTTTTAAGTTTTTTTTTTTAATGTTTGAATTTTCAAAAGCAAAGCAATGCTAGATACCTGTATTGCAGGTCATTATATTGTTATTATAATAATAGTCTGTAATCAAAGTGTGATGAGTTAGTTACGTTTATTCATACTTGAATATAATTACAATCGTTCATAAACAAAGATAATTGTTTTATATTTCTGTGTTCTCATTAATTTAGAAATTGTCTTCATATTATTTGCTTTCTTGTTTCTTGTTTTAACTTTACCATTATTATAGAATATCATCTGGGAGTGACAGCTTTATTTTGTATAGTACTGTAGTAATGTTTAAGACAACGTGTTAGAAATAGACATTATAGCCTTGGTTTCTCCTTTTCACTACCAGAAAATTGTAGAAATATTACAGAGTTTCACATTTAGACAATATATGTTTTTAATCTAAATTCTAGAAATAGTTCTCCCTGCATTAATACAGAAGAAGGTTAAAGTAATCATTGCTCAAAAATAAGAGAGTGAGCTGCAAGGATAGCCCACCACAGTTTATTCCCCAACTGTCCTTCTCCAGTCATTGCCTTCCGTTTCATCCTAGGTTGTGTTGGGCTACCTGCCCCAATCAGAAGGGACCTTCCCATGGAGGATCATGAAAAAGCAAAGAGTTTTTCTCTCTTTTTTCATTTTACATTCATTAATTAAAAACTACTGCACAATGTTAAGATTTTTTAAGTGAAGATTTTTCTAGCAATAGTGGACTTTTTCCTGACAAACTACATGACATCGGCAACAGTTGTTCCAGTTTACCCTTCTGGTCTAGCAGACAGAAATAAAAATAGAAACTGTAGTGTTTTCAGGGTTTTTTTTCCTTCTCACCATACATTGGGAACAAAGCTGAAGAATGGATCCAGATAAATACTGATTCTAAAGCAGACTCGATTTTCAGTGGGTTGCAACATAGGAGACAAGCAGGTTATGAAAGCAATGCAGAAGAACCCTTAATTTTAACCTTCGCTATTCCTTGACCAAGAGACTATAGTGCATAGGATTGGGAAGGAATTTCACTTAGTTGGCTTAAGAAAAGACTGATTAATAATAACAAAGTTTTCTTAAGATATCCCCATATCTAGGAATTTGGGGAGCCCTATCCATTTTTTTAAAGTTATGTGGCTTTGTCCAGATGGTCCTATTTCTTTAAGTGTTTTTTTTAATAGCCTAAACCATTCAGAGTGCTTTTAGAGTCAGGCAGCATCAAAATCCAATAAATAAGTATTGAAATTATCAAATTATAGATAACAGATTTTCTCAATACATTAGGAAGCATAGCTGAACGATAGGTTCACAGTTCATATACCCTGAGAAATATGCTTAACAAACTAGGGTTTGCCTGCGTAAAAAGAAATCATTAGCCAATTTCTTCTTTTTTGCTTTAATAAACCATGTTTTTTTTTTAATCAGGAAGACTGATTGATAAGTGCATAATATTTTTTGTTCCATCTCAGTTAGAGGATGCTAATTAATGACCTCTACGGGTAATGTAGAGATCACTGCAAGACCTTATTTTTGGTTGGTGAAAAATTCAGTTCTACATTTCGAGTTGCAAATTATTTTTCTCAATTCATATTACATACATTTAATGCATCTAACAGAACTGCCACGATCTTTTGGGAAACATGCATTAGGAGCTCCATGCCTATTGACCACAAGATACCCAGGAGTTTTCCCCAAGCTCATGGGATGATCTGATGAGTTGAAAAGTATATTCATCAACTTCCCATATGATTGTTGCAGTTTATGAGAATACATGCTTCTTTCCCTGCTATATCTTTTTTTCTCTAACACATTCTTTATTTTACTCTTGCTTTATAGGGAACAAGTACACTTTGGAAACTAGACCAAACCAAGAAGGAATAGATGTAAGGCAAGAGCTTTTGAAGTTTCACTCCACTTACTATTCATCAAATTTAATGGCTGTTTGTGTTTTAGGACGGGGTAAGAATGGCAAGCATTGAGAGAATTATTTTGAAGTATTTAAATGTTATTAATATTTTATATAATAATAAATCATTTAGGAAATTAAACAAAAGCAAGCTTCATGTTCAGGAGTAAAAATCACATTCCGGGTTATAGCACATAAAAATATTAGAACATAGATACAAAGCACTTGGTATTATTTTGCAGATTTATTCTTTTCTGCCTTCTGTGGCTATTAGCATCACTGCTCTTTCTCTAAATTCATGTGATATCACAGTTTTTAAAAAAATCATTTTACCGTATGATTATAAACCAAGATTCATTTTAATGTTTCAATATAGCAATGTTTATATGAGATTATTATCACTGTATTATTTAGGTAGCTTAAAGTATCAAAAATAGGGAAAGGAAAGAAACAATTCTGTCATTATTAAGTAAAATTTAGAATATCAATATTATAAGCGCATTCGGTTTTTCATTTGAATATATTAAAATATATTTTATATATTAATCAAGAACCACTGCACTCACATCAAAGTATTGTTAATGTGGTAATAGTTTTAATCTACAGTAATAGTTTTAATCTAAAATAATTTAAACTAATTTAAATTTCTATTGTATTGCTATATTATTGATATAAATTAATAAAAGGGAAAAAGATAGGCAAATCAAATTTAACAAAGATAAAATATCTGCAAAGTAAAAAAAAGGATAATAATAATAACAACTATTACTATTGGTTTCTCATTTGTTTGCAATATTTGTAGACATTCAGACCCCTTTAAAACTGAAACTATACGTGGTTATGATCACCATGCTCTGCAGTGTGTTTGCAAGTTTGGCCTCCATTTTGTCATACAATATTTTGTTCGTTCTGTCTCTGTATCATACTAAGAATTTGTATATGTACTCTTAATAGGTGGTCTTCGTGTTACATGAGCGTTTTAAATTGGGGGCGGTTTCCCTTAACATCCCTCCTTTCTTGAGATCTGATTTTATTTATATTATGTAGTGTAAAATACACTGACTGAATTCTGGATACAGAATTTCTGCAATGAAAAATATGTACTCTTAAGTTTTTAAATGTGTGGTTAAAAGAGAGGTTAAGAAGTCTATAAATGATCTTATTTTGTATATTTTTCCAATAAGGTATCTTCCAATGTATAAGAGCTACATTATCAGAATTCCCAATAGCTAGAATTCTGGAAATTAAAATCCAACACACTTAAAGGGCGTGGAATAAGTGATGCTGCTGTTAATCATTAGTGATTTCATTCTTTTTTACAGAAACTTTAGATGAGCTAACCAAACTGGTGGTGAAGTTATTTTCTGAAGTAAAGAATAAAAATGTTCCAATACCGGAATTCCCTGAGCATCCCTTCCAGGAAGAACATCTCCGAGTGGGTTACATTCAAAATTACACTTTTGTTAAACGATAGATGTAACAAGATAGTACTGGATATTTTCTGAAAAGTGGAGATTGTTATGTGCAAGTTCAACCATCTGTTTCCTGAAATTATAGGAAGTGTTCCTAAAGTTGATAGTTATAACCTTTATCTTACAAGGATAAAAAGTTTTAAATAAGGCTTTCCTGTTTTCTTTCTTTCTTTTTTTTAATTTTACAGCAACTTTACAAGGTGGTACCTATTAAAGATTTTAGAAATCTTTATGTCACATTTCCAATACCAGATCTTCAGAAGTACTACAAATCAAACCCTGGCCACTATCTTGGTCATCTTATTGGGCACGAAGGTCCAGGAAGTCTTTTATCAGAACTGAAAGCTAAAGGTAAGGTAATTCAACGTAAGCTGATATGCTACTTGCATTAAACTTCTTGTTGTGGAAATGCTTCTGCAGATTGCCTTCATGATCTAAACACAATTTATCGCTCTTGCCCTAGGGTAGGGTCTATGATTTGAGAAGAGTTAACAGATGTCTAGTGGCAGGGGTGGGATTCTACCGGTTCAGACAGGTTCGGGCGAACCGGATGTTAAAGTTATATCTGGTTTGCTGAACCAGTATTTCAACCGACTGTCTGGCCCTGCCCACCCCACCCCTCCCCTCCCAGGAGTCTCCACACGATGCAGGTAAGTGCAGGGCCCGCGTGGAGGCTCTGGGAGGGGAAAAATGGGCCTTCTAGAAGTCCGGAAACGGGCCTCTTTCTAGCTTCCGGAGAGCCTTCAGAGCCCGGGGGAGGCCATTTTCGCCCTCCCAGAGGCCCAGGGTGGCCTCCAGATCCTTGACAAGGTGAAAAATGGCCCTCCTGGAAGCACCAGAAGTCTGGAAACTGACCTGTTTCTGGCTTCTGGTGGTCCTCCAGAGCCCAGGGGAGGCTGTTTTGCCCTCTCAGAAGCCCGGGGGAGGCCTCCGGACTCTTGGGAGAGCAAAAGCAGCCCTCCCAGAAGTACTGGGAGTCTGGAAACAGGCCTGTTTCTGGCTTCCAGTGGGCCTCCAGACCATTCGCAACATGGATTTTCAGTTATTTATTTTTAAAGAATGTTCCTAGTAACTGTTATTTCTTCCCGTGCACGTGAACGCGCGCGTGCGTGCGCACACACGTACATCAGGACTGCATTGTCCTAGGTAACAAGAGGAAAGCCAACAATTTTGTGTTAAAGTATAGTCAGAAGGATAGACTTTTGGTTTAAATTTTCTCAGCTGGACAAATTCCCTATAAAATTTTTATGCAGGTGTAGGACAAATATGGGAACCCACAGATGGTTGTTTAAAAAAAGGTATTGGTAAACAAGCTGTTTTCACTCACTGTTAAGAATTTATTCTTGGAGACTTAGGTTCTTTGAAGTCATCCTTTACTGTGTTATAAGACATAATTATATATATCATTTCATCTATATCAAATGAAAAATTTATGCATTTATGGAGTGATTATTATTGCATATCACGCAACCATACATGTATAACATAGCTAAGTGTGTCTATACCTAATGAAAACTTTTTGTGTATTTTTTAAAATGGCAAAAGGTAGGAAAAATGGTAATAAATTATTTTGCAATATTTTAATTTAAAGTAATCCACAAAGTATTGTGAAAGCAATTGGGTTTTTTTTTTTTTTTTTTTGGAAATGCAGTGGTTCAAAAAAATAAATGAAGATGTGAAAAGGTGACAAGCTTGTCCCAGGTCAGGCAAATGCTGATTCTCTAAAACCCATGAACACGATAGAAGTCTGTTAAACTAATTACAATTAGACTTATATATTGCTCCATAGTGTTCTACAGCACTCTTGGAGCAGTTTACAAATGTCAGCATATTGCCCCCAACAATTGACCCCATCCAATTTCAGAAGGATGAGTGGTTGATGCTTCTGCTTCAAATTAAAAGAAAAGCTTGTCAAAATTTCATGCAGCAAAATTTTTACGCTTTGATTCCCTCCAATTTTCTTTTGATATATTAGTAGAAGACTAAACACAATATAGAGCTTCCTGAATTACACTACAAACAAGCTGATTTCTTCTGTTTTCACTTATTGCCTTGTTTTTCTTAAACAAGTTTTATTTGTGAAATAGTTAAAAACATTTTAAAGCATATTAAATCAAATTTCTATTTGTCTAAATGTGATGGACATTTTAACTCTACATATGCCAAAGGAATACTGTACATAATATATATTAAAAACTAAGTGTCTTAATGCTCATGTTTGGATTTGCCTTGTCTTGACTTCAAAACATAAGTTTCATATTCAAAATTGCTGGTGTCATTGTAGAAGTGTTATGGGTACAAAATTTCTGGAAATTCATTACTCCTAATGGTCACATTTTATCAGTTCCATTGATGATATTCCATTGTAATATGTGAAGGCTATTAACCAAAAATGTATATATTGTCAGTGTTTGCTTAAAAAATAATATAACTTTTTTAAAAATTCAAACAATGTTGTATATATATGATATGCTTTTATCATAGGCTGGGTAAGCACGCTGGTTGGTGGACAAAAAGAAGGTGCTCGAGGCTTCATGTTTTTTATTATTAATGTTGATCTTACTGAAGAAGGACTGTGTAAGTGGATCCCTTCAAATCATTTTGCTATGTTAGGGCTTAAATATCATTTAAATGTCATTTCTCTTATAAGACCTTCTGTATATCCCACTCTGAAAAATATCCTGTAGTGTAGTAAAATGTAAACATTTAATTGGCTTTAATCACATGCAGTTTCATAGAGACAGGTACTCCTTGACTTATAACCATTCATTTAGTGACTGTTTAAAGTTAATTGACAGCAATGAAATCTGTGACATGACTGGTTTTCACATTCACAACCATTGTATCATCCCCATGGTTACATAATCAGAATTTTGGTGCTTGGCAACTGGCATGTATTTATGACAGTTGCTCTGTCCCAAGTTCTTGTGATCACCATTTGTTACCTTTCCAGATGGCTTCCGACAAGCAAAATCAATGGAGGAAACCAGATTCACTTAATGACTTTGATTCACTTAACAATTGCAATGATTCAATTATTAACAACTGTGGCATATAGGTCATAAAATGGGGCAACATTCACCCTACAGCTGTCTTCCTTAACAATTAAAATTTGGGGCTCAGTTGTGGTTGTAAGTTGTGGACTATCTGTACTATAGCAAGAAGGATTTTCTTATTTTTCAAAATGCTGCTAACAGTTCTAGGTGCTTTTTCCTGATCTTACAAATGTGATAATTCCTCATGTTCTAAATCAGTAGTATCCAAATCTGGCAACCTTAAGACCTTTGGACTTCAACTCCCAGAATGACCTAGCCAGCCATTCAGTTTTGGGAGTTGAAGTCCACAAGTCTTAAAGTTGCCAAGATTGGACACCCCTGTTTTAAATACTGTTGGCAGTTAGAAAGAAAAAACAGCTCCCGATAATCAAATTGGTTTGAAAACTACCTGAAGCTATGCATGCATGCATACACCCAACACCTCCTTTCCCTGGCCTTCCTGAGCTTGTGCTATACTACAGTAGGCACATAAACTGCACCAGGCCTCCCATTGCCTCCCCAATCCCACTGCTGCGCACCTGTCCTCCGTACCTGGACTCTTTCCACTTGCCAGACTCTCTCTCTACTTGCACCTGAGGTTATGTCAACTGCCAAGATTGCCATCACTAAGTGATGCAATCATGCAATATTGCATTTTCCAGCTGCATTATTTTACAATGGGAATTCTGGTTCTAGTTGTGGTTGTAAGTTGTGGATTGCCTGTATAGTAATACGGCAGTTGGAATCCTAGAACTTTGGTGCCACTTTTGCTTTGACCTAACAAAACTAAAAATCTGCATTTTTTTCTTGTACAGTACATGTGGAAGATATTATTTTGCATATGTTTCAATATATTCAAAAATTACGCACAGAAGGACCTCAAGAATGGGTTTTTCAAGAATGTAAGGTAAGATATCTTTACCAAATTATTTTCTATTGGCTTAAGGAGAATAATAAAAGTCTATCATTTGAGCAGGTACCTTAAATATTCTGGTTTGGTATTTCATGTTAGTGAATCTTAGAAAACCTATCATGAATGGAATATTAAGCAAGTAGCATCAAAATCTACAAGGGCAATTAAAAGTTTTTTTTTATTCCCAAAGAGGTGAATTGATATGTCACATCCAGTACTAAAGCTGTTTGAAGCTAAAACATTAGGCCAAATATTCTATACAGCTCAGAGGGCCTATATATGAAGAAAAAGACATTTAGAGACAATATTTTTGTGGCACCGTGGGGTATCCCCAAGATAGTATCAGGCTTGAGTTTGTCAAAAATTGAACTGGAGCATGGAGAGTATTGGTGACATACTGGTTAAAGATCAGGGTTTTTTTCACACAGTGTCGCTACAGCTAATCTTTATTAACAATTACATTTCACTGAGAACAAAAGCAATAGAACAAAAATTTAAGAACATCTGGAATGCCTCTAGATTCCTTACAAATTCAGACAATGTTCAGATTAAAAAAAATGGTAATACAAAAGTTGAATGGCATAGAGTGTCATTCCAAACTCAGTTCCCTCTCTTGAGCCCTGAAAGCAACCCAGGCATGGGAATCTTCAAATACCTTCCTCTAGCTTGAGGAAGGATCTTTTCAGGGCCAACAACAGCCTTGAGAGCTTCCCATCCACATCATTGTGATCAATGCCAACTTTCCTGTCTCAGCACTTTTGGCTGATCATTCCAGGGAAATTGATCAGTCTAACATGTCTTTTACTATTGCAACTGTTACTGTATAAGGATCTTCAATAGGGCATTATAGTTTCCGCTTGTATTACATTTCCCTGGTAGAACAAATATATACGCTCTTTTTACTTTTAGCCTCAAATCTTGAAGCCACTGTCTGATAACTACACTTATTGTGGCAGCAGTTAAAACAAAGCAATAGTTAACATCAAACTATATGTTGTCCAAGAATACTATTTTTGTCAATAAGGATTGTCACAGATCTGGTAGAGATCACAGCCAGGGCAAAAAATGTTTTTACTGAATAACTATTACTATTATCTAAAAATACTCATATATCCAGAAAAAGAATTCCTTTGTGAAAAACTGAGCTTAGTAAGTATAACCTATGCAAATATATAGCAAACTACTGAATTCAGTGGTGGTTACCCATACATTAGTTTGGATATTCCTATAAACATAGTCTGAATGAATGAACCTCTCATATATAGAAATAACTATTTTGAAACATTTTCCCAAGTAGTATTTATGTAGGTAACTGTTCTGTATTAATTAAACTAATACAGCCTTCTTCAACCTAAATGCCTTCCAGCTGTTTGGATTTAAAATCCAATAATTTTTAGCAATGGCCATAGTTCTCAGAAGTGTCCAGAATTGCAGAAGACAAAAATAATAATGAAATAACATTTTTCAAGAAAAATGTATTGATATAAATATACATATAGTTTATCAAACTGCTAATGATCCTATTTTAATTCTGAAAAATAGTACATTTTTAGGTGATTCAGAGAATTGGCTCCATGTATTCATTTCATCTTTAAAATAACTTGCACATCAAACCTTGTATTCATTTATCATTATTATTGTTGAGATGTTTTCTTTGTATCCATATAATGCAAAGAATCATATTTTTATCCACTCTGGAACATTCATAATAACATAAGCAGTCTTCCAATTCCATTCATGTGATTAATGATGAACAATAAAAATCAAACTAAATCTATGTTAAGAAGAATTTTCTGTGATTTAAAATATTAAATCTGCATCTGCAAGAGTATTTTATCTTATTTTCTTTCTTTTGCTAGGATCTAAATGCTGTAGCATTTCGATTTAAAGATAAAGAAAGACCCCGAGGTTATACATCAAAACTTGCAGGGATGCTTCATGTAAGTTGCAACTTGTAGTAGAGCTATTATGTTGGTATATAGCTTAGAATGTTGTATTTAATATTGTATTGCTTCTTAATATTTCTGAGACTTTTGAGAAAAGTTATTGGTAACAATGGGACTTGTAAGCAAAGCTTTGCTTTTGTACCTCAAGTAGACAAAGGTTGCTACGATTGGCAGCAGGAGAAACAATAGGGCTGTGTGCTACTTTGAATGCTTATCCATCTCTCTGCAGGATTCAGGGCTCCAATAATAAAAGCAGGGTCAATGGACTGTGTGGAGTGTTGTATTTGGGTTCTCTGAGTGTATGTTTTGAAGTAGAGGTGAGAGAGAGGAAGAGCCAGTGGCAATTTCTGGTTCTTCACATGGCTTCAACCCTCTCTTTGTTCAGCTAAATGCAGGACTAAATCAGGGTTGCTACTATAAAGAGTGGTAGTTGTTGATGGTACAGTGACCAACGTCCTCATGTGGAGGACCATGAAATAAGATTGAGAGAACTGTCCTGCTTGTTGCTGAACAAATTTACAACATTCCTTTTCCAATCAGAAGTGATTTGATTTTACATGTTTACCTGCTTAATAAATAATTAGCATAATTTTACTGTGAACTAAAATATTTATTGCTTAAACAGTTTGATGCTAAAAGGTTACATTTTTTCATTATTGTTTGCATTACTTATTGAGTTTTTCCTTATTTTAGTACTTTCAATGTGAGTCTAATGCCTGAACATCTAACGTGCATGTAGGGCAGGGGTGGGATACCAGTTCGCACCTATTCACTAGATCCGGTTGTTAACATTCTAAGTAGTTCGGGTTGTTAGAAGAAATTACTGGCCTAATCCTGTAAGGAAGGCAGGAAGGAAACATTCTGGTGTTGCTTACAGAAACTGCCTCTCCATTAACCCTTATCACATTCTTGGCAGGACTAGACTTCCTGTTTCAGCTTCTCTGGGGGGGGGGGGTTCCCCTCCTTTGGTAGTACTTTGCTTGTGTGGAGTGACCATTCAAAGTTACAATGACACTAAAAAAAGTGACTTATGACCGTTTTTCATATTTATAACTGTTGCAGCATCCCCATGGTCACAAGAGGCCAGGCGAGGAGATGCGTGCCTCGATGTGAGTGATGTTGAGTTGACCACACCCAGCCAATCACATGACCACCAAGCCACGCCTACCCAGTCACATGACCACCAAGCCACACCCACCAACTAAGCCATGCTCACAGAACCAGTTGTTAAAAAATTTGAATCCCACCCCTGATGTAGGGTAACATTCTCCCAGCATCTTATTTGCAATCTTCTAAGCCCAGGTTAAAGAATTCATTTTAACATTTAAATTTTTGAACATCCTTCCCACAATTTCAAACTGATGTTTCCTAATTTGGGCAGTTGTAAGAGGCAAAACACACACACACCAGTTAATCCTCCGTAGGACTTAAAGCATCCATTTTGTCCTTGAGTAAATTCATGGTTGTTCTCAATAGAGAGACTTGAGCTTGCTGCTCTTAAGAGTTACCATACAATTGCAGAGATATCCTCTAGGGGTCAGCATTTACTTGTTTTTATTCAATGTCAAGCCTATATTAGAATAGATGTTTTTCCTTCTGATCTGTTAATAGATCTTCTAAGTAGCGCCAATTCCTTGTTTAGCTGTTATTGGGCACTTTTAAAACCTTTTTCAGTCTAAACTAAAAGTGTAACATTTTATTTTAGTACTATCCTATTGAAGAAGTTCTTGCTGCTGAATATTTACTTGAAGAATTTAGGCCAGATTTAATAGAAATGGTATTGGACAAACTGAAACCCGAAAATGTCCGGTAAGATGTATTGCCATATGTATTACTGTGATTTATAAATGGTACATCGTGATGCTTATTGAAAGATAAAGATTATGTTTCTTCCCCAAATAACAAGGATTAGCATTCTAAACTAATTCCTCGTTTGCCTCATTTTAAAATGTCTTTAGATGTCTTTGTGAAGACATTGCACGGAATAATAATTTGGGAGCAAAATTTGGTAGTAATTTTTATACTGTAATGAGAATTACATGCTTTTCAAATGTGATTATTTTAAGGAAGGGGTTGTCAATTCAATCAGGCTCTATGATGCTTTGAATCTGATTTCAGAAAGATGCTTCTAAAACATAAGTGATCAGAAATGCAGTGCCCGTCAACTGGCAAGAGCTCCTGGAAGCAGATATGACTGCTTTAATGAATTTCCTACAGGTGCTGCATTTCCACTCCTGCAGGCTCTGAAGCACCTTTTGAGAACAGAATCCAAAGCATTGCCTTGCCTTTCTAAATAAATTCATCACTGTTTGTTCACTTATGGAAAGGGAATTCAACCTAATAGCTGTGACACTGGACTAGGAGTGAGGGCAATCTGAAATCTAGTCTTGGCTGAGGCATGTAAGCCAATTGGCTCACTTTCTGTCAGCCATAGAGAAGAAGAAAAGCAAACCATAATCAAAAACACTGCCGAGAAAACTGCACAGATTTGTCTAGGTAGTCAGCAGGAGTCAAAACTGACTCAAAGGCATCCCTCCCACTTTCTATATAATACTAATTTGCATTCATTCATAATGCTTTCACTGCTAGGTATGATTAGGAGGTGTGGCTGAATAAACCCTGAGAAGACTCAAAATAAGCAGCACCTGCCTCCCTCTTTTATGAATCTACTTTTCTTGTTTTTGTTATGATTAGTGTTTACCTTCCCAGTCAGAACCAGGGAATATAATTTGAAGTCTATTTCCAATTTGGTTGGGGAGTTTAATTTCT
This sequence comes from Pseudonaja textilis, assembly GCF_049901715.1. Taxonomy (NCBI): domain Eukaryota; kingdom Metazoa; phylum Chordata; class Lepidosauria; order Squamata; family Elapidae; genus Pseudonaja; species Pseudonaja textilis. The sequence goes on from NC_141993.1 coordinate 26,701,376, forward strand.
TGGTTTGAAAATCTGAAAGAAAAAGCTTTGCTTTTAAGTAGCAAAAAAAAAAAAAAAAAATAGAACTCAGCAGGAAAAAGGGAAATTATATAGCTCATTCATTGTGCATTCATTTATTCATTCAACTTGCATCCGGTGTTACTTCAGCTCAGGTTGGTGTACATAGTGCTCCCTTCTTCTATTTTTTTTCCTCACGAGCAAACCTTGAAGCAGATTGGGTTGGAAGAGAGCCCCAAAGTCACCATTTGAGCATTACACCAGATTTCTTTTGAGGATCATCTGAACTGAGTCATCATATCTCCTTGACAAAGGAGAACCATGAGTTCCCTTTTCACACGATTGCTCTAGAGCTGAAGTGCACCACTTGCTCCAGCTTGAGTCTCCTCCAAGTTCTGTGTAGCACGTCAAAGGACACGTTCCAAATGTTTCTGGTGTGTTTGTGTGTGTGTAGAAAGCTTTAAAAGGTCAAACTGGTACCTTAACTCTTAAAGACACCAATGTTGCTATTTAAAATCTCCCAATATAAAAAAAAAACCCTACTTTTTTGTCCCTGGTAAGAGGTATTTGTTCCTTCCTACAGCCTGCTTCTTGAAAGAAACGGGTATTGAAAAGAAAAAAAAAGTGTGAAGAGAGAATGCCTATTGATCTTTACCTCTACTGGTATTTGTGAAGTCTGCTCATTTTGCTGCCTCCAACAAATGATTTGTGAGGGAATAGAAAACAGGAAAAAATGGTCTGTTCTTGCTCTGGTAACATTGAGGCTCTGGAGGTTTTTCCAGTTCGTAATACAAGAAAAAAAATACTCCTATCAACCATTTGTTGTTTGTTTAGCCTCAGTTGCATTAGCATTACTAATAGAACATGTTGCTCTAAATTTGTCCTACAGTTTCTAGAATTAACTGAATGAAGGCAAAAAACCCAAACAAACCAGCAATTGCCCAGTGGCAACATTTTTTTTCCATTGGCAATGAGTAAATTTATATAGGGTATGATGATAGTTGTGTTATCTTAATGTTCACAGTCTTTACAGTATAGCCATCTGTATTGTAAAGATAGACTTCCCACTGTTGTGTAAATAATTTACTCTCTCTTTTATTGCTAAAAATCTTGATTTGGGAGGGGGGATACACTAGAAACATTTAGATAAGCAGCATTCTATCAGTGTCAGTAATGGAGCTGTTACCATGGAAACTAGTCTCAAAGGGAAATAAAGCTTCTCGTGTTACTCTATTGTGCTTTGTATTCATACATAAAATGCAAAAAGGCTATGTGGACTGTTTATGGCACAGAAGATGCATGTTGATATTTTATTTGGCAGGGAAGAACAAGTATAAATTGAACAATTGTTCCACTATTTGTTTAGTTCTGGCCATTATTATAAGATTTAATTTGTATTTAATATTCAAATTGATAAATATTTTGTCCGTCAAAATGCCTTACATTTTGCCAATCAAGAACTATTTGTCTCTGAAATGCAGAACAATGTTGATAATGAATAATTTCTCTTGCATGTAATGTGCTGCAAAGATAATACTGATAATTGCCTTTTTTTAACTGGAAAAGAAAAATAGAATCTCCTTATCAACTCCTCATTTTACTTGATGAGATACTTACTTACTAAAACAGTTTGGAATATGGCAGAGAGAGATTCTGCCATGGATGGCCTAAAGCATTTCTCCCCCCAAGTATTTTATTTAAAATGGCTGGAAATTGAATTGAATCTTGAACATTGCATAAGCTTATATCAGCTGAGGATCAAATTCAGAAATTGTTCTTTAATTTAAACCAATGCCCAGATATTTTTAGGGGCAGAAAGGGTCCAGAGGCCATCTAGTCCAGTCCCTTCCTTGGTGCAGGTTTTGTTTTTGTTTCTGTCTTAGTCTTTTTTCCTTTACACTAATTCTAATATTGTTCCTCTTAGCAGATTTTAACCTAAGAATATAAATAAAATACAGAATTTCAGGCTATAGTTACAGCTTAAAGCTTTTATTCTGCTTTTATAATTCATGAAATTATGAATTGTTTTTCCTTTAAGTTGACAAAAAACCCGATAAGTCTCTACTAAATACTCTATAACAGTGGTTCTTAGACTGGGGGTTATTACCCCCCAAGAAGTAATTTGGGCATATATTGGAGCAACTTGTAATTACTTATTTGTGAATCCAGGATCCAATATACTGTTGTATAAAACAACCGAGTGGTTTTTTTTGTGAGAGCAATGATATTATCTGAAACTGGAAAAAGAAGCTGTTAGGTCAAACAATGTACGAGCCACTGTTCTATTATAATTTATTTTTTTCACCCAATTATCAGAGTATTAATATAACAAGAAGAATTAACATAATTCTTTTAATATGATTGTGAGCAAACAGTACATTATAACAGGAATATTAAAGTGTCCTCATACAAATTTCATTGTGACAAAGCAGAATTATTTGTTTCAAAGATAGAAAATGTTGATCAGGTTAGTTACATAAATTATATAGTTATATGTATTTTTATTTTTAGAGTTGCAATTGTCTCTAAGTCATTTGAAGGAAAAACTGATAAAAAAGAACGGTGGTATGGAACCCAGTACAAGCAAGAAAAGATTTCTGATGAAGTCATTAAGGTATGTTAAGAACACTGATAGTGTCTTGTTAGTGGTAACAGATCCAGATATGTGTTTAAAAAATATTTACAGGAAACTATTTTGAATATAAATTATAGCTGTCACTTGTATATGCACAATGCATAATTTGAAGTTTTTCTCTACCAGCTTTAGTTTTATTTGCATTATGTCGGACTTCTTGTTCTGCTTATTAGTGTTTCTTTAAAAATTAGATATTTTAAATATAAAAAATTAAAATATTTATTTTCTTAAACTGGTCTATCAAAATCTTACTTGCTTATTTTGATCTTATGTAGTCCAATGCAAAGAACTGAAAGTACAAAAGGTCTGTGTTATTAAAAGAAAATATTTTACATGCAAGTCTGCCTGCTGGTCTAAGAGGAAACCCATGCACAGTATGTAATGCATAATAGTTAGCTTATTGCATAGGAGCCAGTTTGATTGTGTTTAAGGTACCAGGACAGAAAGCAGAAGACCATGAGTTCAAGTCCTACCTTAGCTATGAAAGCCAACTGGATGACTTTGGGCCAGTAACTTTCTCTCAACCCAAGCCATCACATAGTTATTTATACAGTGTTTTCCCCGAACGCCGTCACTCTGCTAAACAAACAATTCCCTCAACACTGTCCAACTATTTACAAAGTCTGCACTACTATTACTATTAATCTTCTCATCACTCCTTATCACCCATCCCCTCCCACTTGTGACTGTATGACTATAACTTTGTCGCTTATATCCTTACAATTTTTATTGACTGTTTCCTAGTATGATTTGATTGCTTATTGTACCTTATGACTATTATTAAGTGTTGTACCTTATGATTCTTGACGAATGTATCTTTTCTTTTATGAACACTGAGAGCATTTGCACCAAGACAAATTCCTTGTGTGTCCAATCACACTTGGCCAATAAAGAATTCTCTTCTCTTCTCTTCTCTTCTCTTCTCTTCTCTTCTCTTCTCTTCTCTTCTCTTCTCTTCTCTTCTCTTTTCTTCTTGTAAGGGAAAATAGGAGGATGAAACTTTGTTGAATATGTTCACCACTTGAGTTATTTATAAAAGTAATAAAGGTGGGATACAAATAAAATATAAATTTCTATATCTTTAATGTTTTTAACTACTGAAAAGAATTTGTGTAATTGAAGCTGACAAAAGACAGCTATTTTCACAGTAATATTTGTATGGAACAGTTTAGTAATCCAACATAGTGGTCATAGTATGGAAGCAATCCTCTGCTTATTCATGTCATATTCTACATTATGATTACAAAGAAAATCAAAACAATGGACTGTGGAGAGTAACAATCATATATCAAATATTGCAATATGTTACTAACCAGTTATAATTTCGATTACAATTTTGGGGAACACAAATATCTTAAAGATGATAATAAGCAGGCTTTCATTGCAATTTCTTTTTTTTAAAAATACTCCTCTTTACATTTCTTTTACACAGAAATGGCAAAATGCTGACCTTAATGGGAAATTCAAGCTTCCGATGAAAAATGAATTTATTCCTACTAACTTTGAAATTGTATCTTTGGAGAAGGATGCACCACAGTACCCAAATCTAATTAAGGTATATTTGACTTCCATAGTTAATAATAGTGAATGTTATTTAACACTAGTGCTGTACAGCTAGGTCTGAAGTGAATCATCAGCTCTATTCGTTTTCATTAAAGTTTTTAATTTGAATTTCTAATGTAATTTTGAAATTTAGTTCCAGATCAAATTGTACAATCCAGATCAAACTGCACAATGCAGACAACCAGTTTGGTCTACTGATAATGATACTGAAATAGAGGAGGAAATCCTGAATTCTAATCCCGTCTTATTCATGAAGTCCATCTGAGTGACTTTTGGGCCTGTTACTGTATCTCGGCCCCAAAAAGATAGCAAGCCATTTCTGAAAATGTTCCCAAAAAATCTGTAGACATTTGTCCATTTGTCCAGGAAGCAAGTCTGACTTAAAGATTACATATATACATACTGTATATACATGCACATATAAAATCTGTCACTATGCCTGTGTGTGCATCTGTCTTCCTGTATCTATGGTATGTGTGGGTGTACGTTCATGTATATATAACAACCTTCATTTTCAAAACTTAAAAAAATGAAAGTTTTCTTTTATTTAAAAGTAAGCCTTCTATAATACTACTTGAATCCTTACTGAAATTAGTTGGGAAAAAGAACAGAAAATAGTTGATCGAACAACCTTTCGAAAGAAAAAGAGGCATGTTAATTTTTTATACAGCAGTCAGGTTTAAAATGATGTGCTATTAATGGGCATTCATATTAGGTGGTATTTGGCTGACCCTTTACTGCTAATAAATATTCTATTTTAAATAGTGCTACATATGAAATTCAAATGGATAGGGGTGTATAAATTCTCCTTTTAAAGAACAATTTATCTCAATATACTGTGAATCAAATCTCTAATAAATAAACTCTAACCTTATTTAAAATTCACCTATAGTTGTTCCCTCACTACCTATTTTCTTTCTCAAAATTATGGTTGGTAAAACAATCAGATTCCATCCCTGTAGATCTTAAGATCTGACTTTTTTTCTATGTAGATACAAATATATGGACAAATGTAATTATACATCGAGGGAATATTTATTTGGTAGTTGGACATATAAGGCACTCGGGTCCTAATAGCCTCTCAGTGGTGGTTATACTCCATATAGCAATCGGATCAAAAACCACATTTAAAAATACAATCCAAAATATCCTGGATGCCACTGGCAATAATTCACATACATACATTCTCCTGCAGGGAGGAACAAGTTAACTTGTTAAACACCCCCACACCCCCTTAGCCAAGCCATCTAGCTTTTTTGAAAATTCAGAAGCATGAGTGCTGTTTTATCTCTGAAGAAATGATGTTCCAGAGATAGCCACTATGATGCCCTACTTCATTGAATTTGATGATATTATTCATAAGAGAAAGACCTTAAGCCATACATCACTGAGAGTAGGTCCCAAAGATACACATATCCCAAGCCATCCCTGAATTGAGGAAATTGGTAAGCAGTACAGTTCTTGATGCTGGGTGTTACCTGAATGAACCAGTTAATCCACATAACTTGCTTCTGCATTCTGACTTCACCTAATAGAGTATGTTGCTATAATTCAGTACAAAGGAAGAATACAAAGAAGTGGGTACTGATAAATTCCTCTGTATTCTCATCTAAAGCTTTGACCTGTAACATCATACACGAAAATTGGGCAGCATGAGAAAAGGGTTTTACTGAGTCTTACTGGACTTATTCACATTAGGTTATCTAGAGTGAGCTCTGGCTATTTAATAAATAGTAATCAGATTAAAATAATGAAAATAGAGGCTTTTAATGGAAAATGTGCTTTTTCTTAAATGCAGGATACTGCTATGTGCAAATTATGGTTCAAGCAGGATGACAAATTTTTCCTTCCTAAAGCTTGTCTCAACTTTGAATTTTTCAGGTAGGCAAACATGTCTATGTTTATATTTCTTCACATTAAATATGGTAAGTTATATAAATATATATTTAGTAAGGAGAATTTGCGTAATTTGGAATCCCCATAGAATTGCTTTCTTTGTATAACCAAAATTTGCCTATCGACACCTGCCTCAAATCAGAATTTGATATGTGCAGCCTTTTGCCAGAAGATGAAAACATGATCCAAGAGCTTTTACTTGAATTCAGAGGTCTGAAAATTCTTCTCTCCACTCCCTTCAAAACAGGTCACAATAAGTAATACCCAGATAGAGCTTTTCTGCATATAAAAAATTCATCTTGGATATGTGCATATGAACTTGCTTGCAGATAGAAATAAATGTATCTTTTGTTAGATTTCTTAACAATAGGACAGATGTGTAGCCAATGTGATTACTGCCTTCATTTGGTTTATTGTTTAGAATGTTTTCATCCTCAGAGATTATTCAGAGATTTTTTTCAAGGGATCTTAATTACTGAACAATGACTTGTTGATTGACCATATTATGCAAATGTAAAAACATTAATTTACAAATTAATAGTGTAATAATTTATTATCAAGTTAGCTGTTTTTGTCCAGAAGAGTAATACTTCCATCTTCCATATACCTACATACATACACATCCATTCAGTAAAGAGTAATAATATGAAACTACTGGATTTAATAATTTATAATTATAATAATTACATTTGGTTTATTACTCTATAATGGGGAGGCATAATGCAGAAATTCTAACTTTCATTGCCTACACCAATATGTAAACTGAAAGACAATTATACTTAAATATTTGTACTTTTTTTTGATCTAACTGCTAAACTGTTTACATTAGGAAAAAGTTTACATAAAATGCATTCCAGGTGGGAAAAACATATTGCGATAGAAAAATTTGCATACAACAAATGCATATATTAAAAAAAAACAACTTGACAAAATCAGTAAAATAACATTGGAAAAATGAACAACGTTGAGCTTCAGATTTGAGCATCATTAATATAGACAATCATTTTTCAGAGAGAAGAAAATCTTTTTTTGTGTTGACTTTGGGAATAGGAGATTTTGGAGTACTTCAAAACAAGCAAGAAAATTGCTTGTTTGCTGGTAGAAAATACTACAGTACTTTGAAAGTCTCTTTGAATGTCCAGTTCCTCCTGTGTATCGGCATTATCTACTTTTTTTGAAATTACCTCCTTCCAGTGAATCTTTTTTAGAACAAATAACTCTGTTCTATCTCCCCACTGTGTATACTTGAATTGTTTTATAGTTCCCAACACATAGATGTAGCAAACCAATCTTCCAATACATTGCCTCATTTATATACCGGTAGTGATTTATTACTAAGTTCAGAATTTATTAATATAAGCTTACCTTGTCTCCCAGGAAAAATTAGAAAAATTATTAAGCTTCAAAAAGTTGATATTGCCCATTTTTAAGATCTTTGCCTTTGAAGAAATATAGAAAAAAAATCTGGATGATTTGACATCCTGAAATAGTAATTTCTGTATTACAGAATATTGTTTGTCTAATGAGACATAAAACAGATATAGAAACTATTCCTTAAACTGAGATTAGTTTCTGCTGAGTAGTCTTTTTATTGTTTCCAATATTTATGGTTTTACAAAAGGAAAAAAAATGTGAAGATTATAAGAATCTCAGTAGTTTAAATGAGAATAAACTAGATAAGATAGAATTGGACTGATGAACAGCTCATGTAAAAGTGAATTCATTTATTTGTATATTTATATAATATAATCAATTTGTCTACATTATCTTTTTTCAAATAGAAAACACTACTTCTACAGGTAGCCCTATTGGTCATTTAATGGCCATACAGAGTTACAGCAGCCTTCAAAAGGGTGCTTTATGGCCCATAAAGCACTTCTGGACATTATGAAATGTGGTATCCTCCTCATAGTCAAATGACACCATTTTGGCCACTTGGCAACCCATTCACATTTACAATTGCTTGCAGTGTCCCATGGTCATGCAACCCGACTTGCAACTTTTTTGCCAGTTTCCTGTGTTTTTTGCCAGTTGACATAGGTTAGCACTTAGACTGCATGATTTGGTTGACAACTATGTGATTTGGACTTTTGACTGTTGTAAAAATGGTCATACAATTGAGTCCGATCACATGGATGCCTTAACTTACAATCATCATTCTGGTTCCAGCTGTGATTGTAATCATGGATCTCAGTGTGAAATGTAGTACAGGAATGGGCAGGATGAAAAATATATTAGAAGATGGGATAGTTGCAGCTTTAACTGGAACTTGAACAAAGAATATCATTGCTTAAAAGTTATCACAGCCTCAAAAAAGGTGATTTACAATCTTTCTTCACACTTATCCATAATCATGGAATTGCAATTTAGGCACTTGGGAACCAGCTCACATTTACAATCAGTTGCATCGTCCTGCAGTCACATTGTTACAATTTGCATTCTTCCCAGCTAGTTTCTGATGGAAAATTGGGGAAGCTGGCTTGCTTCACCACTATGCTTGTTTGTTTGTTTGTTTGTTTATATCCTGCCTTTAAACAATTCAAGGTGACAAACATATCCAATATACCTTCCTCTTCCTATTTTCCCCACAACAACCACTTTGTGAGGGCAGTTAGGTTTAGAGAGAGTGACTGGCCAAGATTCATCCAGCTGGCAATAGATAGGGTGAAAATGGTTGTAAAATTGGGTTCAGTCAACATGATGACTGCTTTATGACTGCATTGATTTACTATAAAATTCTGGTTCCAATTGTGGTAGTGAGTTGAGTACTGCCTAAACATTACAACAAAGTGGAAACCATCAAATAATCATCATATGGTTGCAAAACCCACAAAGCTGCTGTGCATTCAATCTACTGAGTTTTTTTCAGCTTCTGTTGATATGAGAGTTTTAAAGGTAGGTGTGTCTGCTTTCCATTGCTTATCTTTGTGCAGTAGGTTCTGTGATTGTAACCTGCCTCTCTCTTGACCTTCCATATTGAGCATCAGTGTCTTGTTGATTTCCATATATTGAACCATTGAACAAGACCTCATCTGCTGTTAGGAAAAGGAACATGTTGGTTTTCCAAATTTCATCAATCAAATTAATACAAAACTTCAAAGAGCTATTTTGGGATTTCAGATTGCCCACAACAACTAATGTGTAACCTGCCTAGGTAACTTAGGCACAGTAAAGCTCCACATTAACTAAATGTACATTTTGTCTATTTAAAGCTGCTAATTAAGTATAATGAGATGTGGCCTAGTGGTTAAGACCTGGGCTTGTCGATGGGAAGGTTGGCAATTCGAGATGCAAATACTATGTGATTGGGTAAGCTCCTGTTCTTGCCCCAGTGCCTGCCAACCTAGCAGATTGAAAGCATGGCAATGCAGGTACACGGCATTGGTTTCTTAATCTGGGCTATCCTAGAGGGCTGACAGTTGAGAATGAGTGTTTAATTGAGTGGATGTTCTGTCATTTACTAGGTGCACGACAGCAATAAGTTTGAGAAACACAGCTGTAACACTATTCAAACTTTCTGAAAGGAGTCCCATTAAGCGCAAGATGATTAACTTTTATTAAACATAGAATAGTTTTGTCCTTTATACATTTGTGAGTGAGGCAATTTTCCTCTGACTTTCAGGGCATTTCCATTTTTCTTAAAAATGAAAACATATTAAATAAACAGTTTGAAATGTTTAAAAATGTTTAAAAATGTTAAAATGTTATATTTTAAATTTGAAGCATATTACCAGCCCTCAGTTATTATTAATAGGTATTAAATTGTGCATCTTGTTTCTTTTATTTGTGATAGAGAAATTATTCCGTAAAATTTTTATAACTATTTCAATATGACAACTTTGTATTCTCTTAACTGCTACCTATGCAAATAAGGAGTAGAAGTTAGACTTCCTTGTATAATAAACTGCCTTATTCCACATCAAATTGTTGGTATTATTGTTGCTTGAAACATGACTTGAGTCTTTGAGTTGTCTTTATCATAGTATCTGCACAGACTATTTTATCTCCCTGGATATTGCAAAAATATATTGGTAACTTTTTAAGTACAACAGATTAACAAAAACATATTTTGTATGCTTAAAATAGATGGTTGCATTTTAGCAATAAAAACCCACAACAAGTATTTTTCTTAGACTTTGAATCCAATTCACTGAGGTTTTACTGAGGTGATATGTAAGTTAAATGTGGATTTATACTTCCTTTCTGCAAAAAGCATCAAAGTGTAGAGCAACCAATTAAATAATGAGCTGCTGAAGTAGTTTTTAAAAGCTAGATTTAGAAAAACAGATTAATATGTTTTGTAAAATCTTCAAAATATTGGTAATTACAACATTAAAATATACAAACACTGACATGGGCGGTATATAAATTTAATAAATACATAAATCATAACTTAAAAATGCTCTCCACTGTTTGCTATTTGTGCATTTAAAGCTATTTCACGCACACCCAGCAAATCAGTCTTTGCAAGTAATAAGACAGATATAAAATGAGACTTTTAATCTGTTTATCACAAGCATGAACTTAGAAGAACTCAGCACATTTGCAGTCCACCCTGGCAAATTAGTCCATTGGATCATGAAGAATTGCAACTGCACAACACCAAACATATCTTAGGAGAGTTCTTAAGCCATTCAGGGATTGGACCTTTGAAGTCAGATCAACAGTTTGATCTGAGTTCAGATGAATAATTAGCACATAGTGCATCTCTTCCAACATGGATATTTCAAAGGAGGTTCATTTGCTTCTGAAGCAGATTCAGTTTTCTAGTCTAAGTACTTGACCAGCATCACCTCCATCTTGTCTGTCTATAATCTCAGATTGTTTCATCCACATTCAGCCAGTTGTCAAGTTCAAGGTGATCATTTGTTTCCTTCGTATTGAATGACAAAAAATCATCTATTAGTGATACTGTTTTCCAAAATTCTAAAATGACCTATTTTAACTGTTTCATATACCTAATAAATAGTATAGAAAATAAAACATCATAGTTTCAAATAAGTATTTAATAAACAACATCTTTTAGATATGACCAAACTCAGTGCATTTCAAAAACTAGCAAGAAAATACCATGATCAGTGGTAATAAAAGCATATTATTAACTGAGAGTCTAATTTGAAATATGTTCAGAATAGATGAAGGCCAAGTTCCACCTTTACACATCTAGAGTAGTAATGCTACCGATACTCCATTTTTGTATTTTTCTATTCATGTATTAATGGTATTCATAACAGGAGGTGCCAAGTTTTTTTTGAACATTGTACCTTGAGATCCAGTATTGAGGTTTATAAAATTGGGTATTATTTATATCAAATATTTTACTTTTAACATTTTCTTCCAGCCCATTTGCTTATGTGGATCCCTTACATTGTAACATGGCCTATTTGTACCTTGAACTACTCAAAGACTCCCTCAACGAGTATGCATATGCAGCAGAACTAGCTGACTTGAACTATGGTCTCCAAAATACCATCTATGGGATGTATGTAAGTACCAACATCAAGAAGACTCTTAAGAGTCTTAAATTTACTTCCAGGAATCAAGAAACAATTTGATTTGCTGGAAGCATTTTAAAAATGATTTTCCCAATTGTGGACCTAATTTTAAAGTTCCTTTTTCAACCTTGATTTCTAATTTCTCATAATTTGGATTTTACATGAACTATTCTTAGTCTTCAAGATTTCCATTCATATTTAGATTTTTTTCATTTCATTTTATATCATTCATTAAATTAATGAAATATAGCCCAAATTGGAGTTCAGGTTCTACTTCTTTCTTCCAGAAATTAAATCATTAATCTTATTGAGGAAACAATTTCCTTACTTTACATTAGTATTTCATTCCCAGAAATATTGGTTATGAGGCTGCATATACATACTCTTCAGTCATGTTTCTTCATCCATTATCATGTCACGAAGTATCAAAGCATCCTTTTTTTCTTTTTGTTAGTCGCTACCTTTATGTTGACCCACTCCATTGCAACATGACATACCTATTAATGAGGTTGTTGAAGGATGATTTAAAAGAGTATACATATGCAGCACGCCTTTCAGGTTTGAGCTATTTCATTGCATCAGCAATGAATGCAATACTTGTAAGTAAGATGGAGGAGCAGAAAGAAGTGAGATGGCTTGAGAGTTTTGCACTTGGAAAATGCTTGCTTTTTCCATTTTTTTTTGCATAGCAGTTACCAGTTCTGTATCCTCTTGCATCTCTCTTGTCTGGAAGTGTCTGGAAAAAGATGCTTGGAGTGCTTTTTTGTGACCATATAGTGCTTTGAAATACATTTCTAATTTGCATCTTTATTTAATATCCTGGAAAATATTACTTCGACTTTTTTAGACTATCAGTCTTTTAGATATTTTACACTAAAAATAGTGGTGTTAGTCTAACATGTTTATTGAGACATGAGCTTTTGCAGGATAGAGTCTACTGTGTTAACCATTCACTGAACTAAATACCACTAACTGCATTATTGACTGTAGAAAAATTGCTTATTAGGGTCAATTTGAGTATTATAAATTGAGCTTATTTATTTTTACAAATAACAATTTCTTGTATCATCAATTCCTGAAATTTTTGGTCAAATATAAAATATCTATTTTGTTTAACATTTTAATTGTCACTTTGAAATGTTTAACGTTATTTGAAGATAAGATGTTTCAAAAGAAATGTATACTGTATAAATATTGTACAATATGGAGTGTTACAAATTAAGTAAAAAATTGGGTTCTCCTTGAGCTTAGTTATTTTCTTGCAGAAATTTTATTACCTGGCTAGGAAGCAGTGCACAGAACAGTGGAATATGCTGGTTGTTTGTAGCTGGCCCAGGCACTTTTGCTGGGGTGTGTGATTTTTTTTCTTTTATGGTTTCTTGAATAGGATATTGTTTCCTCCATGATTGTTTATGTGGTGCTGTTTTTTTCTTATTTGTGTGTTGGTTGCGAGATGGCATGTCTTCTAGGCTAGTTGTGTCTATTGAAGGCTGATGTGGCTGAATATTTAGCTTCCAAGATTACCTTTATTAAAGAACAATCAAGGTGGAAACATCCACCACAGGTAGGGCAAGATACAATATACACAGCCAGCAAACCTGCCTGCCTCTGGGGGTGTTCCCTAGCTTGGCAATGAAATATCTGCAAGAAAAAAAAAAACACCTCATCACCAAAAAACTAGCAATTTGACTTTAAGCTATAATAGCCTCTTCTGTTGCAACTAAAATACAATTTAAACATCTTAGTTTCAATTTAAACTTGAAGTGCTTTACCTAGTAAGGCAACCAACCTGCATGCTAAACTACTTTGCTTCAGCAATGTTACTGTATCTTTATATTTTTGGATCACAAACCGGGATCAACAAAGATGAAATTGGTTCTTAATTCATCTACCATGACATTTTCATTTTTCTTGTATCATAAATATTCATTTTAAAATGTTACATTCAAAATTGTGTTCTACTAAAAGATGTACTTCAGTATTTATGCTTAATTATTTCTGTATTACAATATAACAGCGGATGTCCAACATACTAGAAGAAGGAAACATCCATTCTTCACTTATGTATGCAAACACTGCATTATTCAGAATGATTAATAATGATAATATATATTATTAACATAACTTTAAATGACAGTGTTAAAACATTTATACGGTTTGCAATTAACCACTTTATGAAGTACCGTAGTTTAGTAATCTGTCATATTCATGAATTAAATATTCTGATATTCTGCTTTACCTTAATAAGAACCTTGTGAACTGTTCTGTTGGAAACATTGAGTGGAAAGTTTTTCTTCCATATTTTTCTGTAATAATAAGAACTTAAAGTACTTTTAATCTTTATTTAAAGGGAAAAAAAGCTAAGTTTGTTTACTCTTCCCTTAGACCATATCAACATTATTTTTTAAAAAATACTGGTTTTTATCCTCACAAACCATTTGGATACCACTACGTTAAACTTTGCTCTGTAACATGGTACAATATATTTTCCATTGTAATCTAAATCCCACTATGTTTAACACGACTTGTTTAAGTTCAGAGAAAGAAAGAAAGAAAGAAAGAAAGAAAGAAAGAAAGAAAGAAAGAAAGAAAGAAAGAAAGAAAGAAAGAAATCATGATAACATCCTATATGTAATGCCGTGCAATTAAAGATTAAACTGGATTTCTATTGATTTGAAGGAGAGAATTATCCCACATTAGTTGGTGCCTATTGCTCTCATTGGAGATCTTTTTTTTAATGGATGGAAGGGCTACTTAAAGTATACAACTACTTACGTATTCTCTTTGTGTAGCTTTCTGTAAAAGGTTATAATGACAAGCAACATATTCTGCTGAAGAAGATTATTGAGAAAATGGCTACCTTCGAGGTGGATGAAAAGCGATTTGAAATTATCAAGGAGGCCGTAAGTCATCTGAAAAGTTTGATCCTATTAGAACGAGAAACGCCCTATCTATGAAAAAAAAAGAAAGGCATTAAACATAAATTGTTCTGTTTCTGTATCATAAAAATGAACATTTGTAGAAAAGAGCAAGACGGTGGGCACAATGCATAATTCTAAACTAAAGTTAGAATCCTGAATACTTAATGGAGAATGATCTTCACTAATCAGTGACTTATTTCTGAGTAGACAATGTAGGCTGTGACCCTAAACCCTTCAGTTTACAAAGGGCTAGGAATCCATAGTATAAATAAATGCTCACCACCCCATTTATTAGAGATGGATTTTTCACTCATGGCATTGTCTTCCTGAGACTCCAACCATGCCCTTTTGACCATTGAAAATGTTCTGTGATGCTTTGGTTTTTACTCTGATTCAGAGAGTGGGGAAAGACTGAAAAATAATGTATTCATTTTCCATTCTCCAGACTATTGAGCCCCAGTATTAAATGCTAAACTTTGTCCAATTTTAAGGCTGTTTTATCAACCAATCTCACTTCCCGATTTCATGTCTTGATGAAGAAGGAGCCATAGTTTCTTCTATATTTTATTTCAATGGATATTTTGAGTATAAAAGTGATTAAATCAGTGAGATTTATTGAAAAACTACATTATTTTGCATTGGCTTTTGTTTTACTTTAATAGTATATGCGATCACTTAACAACTTTCGAGCTGAACAACCACACGAGCATGCAATGTATTACCTTCGGCTCTTAATGACAGAAGTTGCATGGACCAAAAATGAATTAAAAGAAGCTTTAGATGGTAAGGTTTTGCCAAATCTAAATTGCTTGTTTTCTATGTTATTTGGTAGGTTAATTTGGTTTACTTTAAAGGAAATATGCCCTAAGGTCATGTGGAGTATTTGGACATTGTGATTGTTGTGTTGAAGTTGAAACAAATATGGAGAATTTGCAAATTTAAATTTTAAATAACTCTTTAATTATTAAAGTCATTGTCCCTGGAGTTTAGTGTATCTAGAATAAATAGATGGGGAAGTTTAGTAAAATTATCCAAATAGAGTTCTAATTACAAGTCAGAATATTATATGTGCAGCTTGAGGAAGAAGGTTCTGGCAAACTTCATGTCTGATACATATACTGTAGTTGCAAGGAAACAAGTCAGTCTCTCCCTCCTCCCCCCTCCCCCCACTCCATATAATATATGTACCAATGACATGAAGTATCCTTCTGTAAAGAACAATGTTTAGATAAAGTGCACAGTGTAAATTATATTTATATAGTGGTAAGGTAGAAAGTAATAAATGATGGCATGTTTTGTGGTGATTTACATGGCAATTACACTTAAGTCTATAGCAGAGGTGTCAAACTCAAGGCTTGTGTGCCGAATGAGGCCCGCAATGTGGTCAGATCCAGCCCGCAGGCCCTCCGAGTCTACCCAATGCTAAGAGGAAAGATCAGGCCCAGTGTGGCTTCGGCCCAATCTAGCCAATGCAAAGAAGAAACATACCAGCAGTTTGGGGAGTGGTGTTAAATTGGCCATGCCCATCCGGTCAGTTGGTCAAACCTACCCTATTGGCTAGACCCACCCAGCCGTCTGAGGTCAACCACAGCCCTGATGCGCCCTCAATGAAATTGAGTTTGATACTCCTTGGTCTATAGAAATCAATTTATGTGTTTCAACAAACAATTCAAATTCAAATTTTAAAATTAATTTTGGATATTGGTGCCCATTTGTTTTTTTTTAGCTATTATTTAAATTTAGTTTTCTTTACAATTGGGATTGAAGTATAGCTGTCCCCTTACCGGTATGTATAGGAAAAGAGTATGGAATCTACTAGATAAACATGATTTATTTAAAAATGCAACAATCTTCTCTTGCTAATCTCATCCCATATTCATCTTAGTATTAGAAAACTTTGTGAGTTAGAGTTGGCTGTTTTCCTTTCTTTCCTCTACCTAGTTTGTGTTTAGTTTTGTTTTTCTACCTTTCCCACTATGCATGTCTATTACAATAGAAAGTTGGTGAATCACGACTATGCGTATTGTTTTTTGTCTATTTAATGATGGCTGATTACTTCAGGTAAATTAAACTGTAGTTAGAGGTCTAACATAAAATAGGCTCTATCAAAACATGTGAAAAGATTGGTATTAGAATGCATATCCCACTGAATGCATTACAGTATAGTAATAGCATCTAGATAAAAATGTATATGATTGGTTGCACAGTCAGTCAGATGTTTAGACCAGATTTGGCATTTTTGTCCACCTACTGAGTCCTTCCTAGGGACGTGGGATAGGAAGATGTTGTTTAATAATATTAAAGATACGGACTCAGGATGTAAGCTATTCTAAGTAAAGCTGCCTTTTGTAATTGTATGATGATGATTTTGTCAATGCTGATTATGTTCAAGTGGTGCTCTAGTTGTTTTGGGATAGCACTGCAGGCATTTATTGTTATTATTATCTGCCTTGGTTTGGTACTACTCAAGGCAGCATACATAATGCTATTTTCCCCACAACAACCCAGTCTGATGAGTTGGCTGAATGAGAGACTGAACTCAAGTCACCAGATGACCTTCATGCTTCAGGAAGCACTAGAACCCATGGTCTCTTTAGATTTCCAGTAGGGAAATACCTTGATCCCTACCCCAAATGTTTGTCTGTGTCTGTCTGAAAGAAAGATAGATGCAAAGGTGTGTAGGTATATACCTGTGTAGGGATGAATGTGCCAGAATTAAAGGTAATAGCTGTAACATAGCATTCTTCATTTTCGTGCCTTCTAGACACATTATACTACCATTCTGATAATTCTCAATTGTGGCATTTGATACCCATCATAAATGAGATTCCCTAAGATGTGGAAAGATACTTGTGGCATACACATGTGTGGTAAAAATATAATATCAAAATAACCACCATTTTTAATCACTGTTACGAAGATGTCAGTGCAGTTATGTACTTTTCAAGAGTGCTACATTTTTTAACTCAGTAACAGCTTGAACTTTGTCTTCGATCATCATGTGAATGATTAATTTTGAAGATGGATGTATGCTTAGTTTGATTGCACTGAAAGTGGCCTTTTTTGCCTTTTTCATATTGAAATCTGGGTCAATCCAGATATGAATTCTGAGCAAGGCATACTGTGAGCGCAGCAAGATAGAGTTGGAACATTTCCCAAATATGAATATTGTTTTTTGTTGATTATTCTATATTTTTTTCTACTTAAAGCTAAGAAATACATTGTATTTGAAGATAATGTGTTTTTTTTCTCTCTCCTTCAAATGGAAAATGCATTTGATTTTAAATATCTACATATCTATTGTAGATGTTACTCTTCCTCGCCTCAAGGCCTTTATTTCACAACTGTTGTCACGGTTACATATTGAAGCACTTCTCCATGGCAATATAACAAAACAGGTTGGTTTTGATGTGCTTTTAATGGATATTTATTACCCATTTTTCCCAAATCTTAGCTTTATGTTCTAATTTTAAGTAATAACTGCATTATGCGTAGCGCCTTAATGTTCAATATTGCAATATTAATGTAAATTTATCATATCAATAAATTGGAGGATAGTTATATAGTATTGGCACAAGGTATATATTTTGCAAAATGGGCATTATAGGTTTCATGCTGACAGGAGGTAACTTCAGTTATTTTTGATTTGCATCTTACATATGCTTTCATCTTCTACAACAACTTGGATTTGTGATAATTAGTTTTTCTAATATTTCTGCAAAATCCGTTCATTTGGATTGAAGCTTATTACATTTAATAGGATTTATTTCCAAATAAATGCACAATTGAAATGTGAAATGTTTCTTTAATGATAAAATTGTAATGTCAGACTTTTCACCATTTCTCAGATTGGTCATTGGTGTTATATAATCTTAGCATGCATCTGATTAGATCTTCATTTTATTTTGTAATTTTTAAGTCACTTTGTCTCTCTTACAAATACTTTTGATTCTGAATTCATTTAGCCATTTTGTTGTTAGCTTTTGTACCTGATAAAATAAAAGGCATTTTGGCATTCATTTGTATTAACACTGTCCCGTTCACATGAAGCAAATAGGATCCAGGCGTGAGGCTTAAGCACTCCAGCGCCTTAAGGAAATGTTAATTCAAATAAATCTGCAAAGTGCTCTGTGCACAAAACTGGGAGAAACAGAGCAATATAAAATGATGTAGCTCATGCAAGTCAAGGAAGGTCATTTATGATTTATCATAAATGAAAAGGATGATGAACCAAAGAACAATTTCATCTTAAACTGTTAAGAAGCTAAAAACAGAAATTAAGTATATAATGAGGAATTCTCCCTTTTATTTCTGATGCTGAATAGCATTCATATGTATGGTTTCAGCTTTCAGATTTAATATTTGCAAGGGAGCTTCTCCTTTCTCATTCCTAATTTTGCTGTTGCAGTCAAATCTATTACCCTTCTGCTGTTGTCACAGATAGATAAAAAATGATCATGCAATGAATAAAATCTGCAATGAATTTCTTCTTTTTTCAGGCTGCATTAGGAATTATGCAAATGGTTGAAGACACGCTTATTGAGCATGCTCATACAAAACCCCTGCTTCCCAGCCAGCTAGTAAGATACAGGGAAGTACAGCTGCCTGATAGTAAGTGGTTTAGCTTATCAGCTATAAAATACTTCATTTAAAGTTTCAAAGTGCATATACTATAGCTTGCAATAAAGGACAATTACGTCTTCAGCTATTTTTGTTTTTCAAAATTTGTTTAATTTCAAGTTTGTGCTGCAGATAAGTGAGAATCAATGCCATGATTTGCTTCTTTGAAAAAAAGAAACCCTAATCATGAGACTTATCTCTTTCAATGTGGTATAAGAGAGAAATGATATTAGTACCATCCAGCTTACTTAAACTGAGAGTGGCGTATATTGTAGTAGGGCAGTCATACTCATTTTCATATTGTGCAGATTGAAACTGTTGTATACCTAGAGCTTCCTTGATATTTGTTTGGAATATTTGTACATCTGTTCAATTGATTCTACTAAAAATACTGTGGTGGTGTGCTTTTGTTCCACACATAGAATAAAGCAGGGGTCCCCAACCACCGGGCTGCGGACCGGTACTGGTCCGTGGAACATTTCCTACCAGGCCGCAAAAAGTGCTTCCGGGTGAGCTTTTCTGGTTGGAAAGCGGCGTTTGGGTCCTGAAGGAATCCTTGCGCCTTAGTTTCATCGAAGCGGGGGGGCTTCGAACGAAACTAAGGCGCGAGGATTCTTTCAGCACCCAAGGCAAGGCGAGCTGAGTGACCGTCCCGAAGCCGTCCCAAAGCGAAGCCCAGCGACAAAGGTACAAAGGAGGAGTTGAAGGTGGCGGGGAGAAGTGGGGGACGGCTGGCTGGCCAGTCGCTCGGTTCGCCTTGCCTTGTCATGCGTGCTGATGCCGGTACCGGGCTGTGGATCATTTTGTGATGCCGGTACCGGGCCGTGGCACAAAAAAGGTTGGGGACCACTGGAATAAAGGAGCATTTTTTTAATCTGGCACCTTGGGATGTGTTTAGACTACTGATGCTAGAATTGCAATCAGCCTGTCTTTTCCCAAGGTGCCTGGGAATTCTAAAATTGATTATATATTTAGGAGATGCCAGGTTGCACAAAACAAATAAATATATTGGACTTGGATACTTATATTAAATAATGTTCTTTAGTGCTGTACTTTGCTAGCCTACACTAAATAGAACATAAAATCCTCCTTCAGCCTAAAATACTTTTGTTACTTTTGCACACTCTTCATTTTTTCTTAGGAGGATGGTTCGTCTATCAACAGAGGAATGAAGTTCATAATAATTGTGGGATAGAAATATATTATCAAACAGATATGCAAAGCACTTCGGAGAATATGTTTTTGGAGCTCTTCTGTCAAATTATCTCAGAGCCTTGCTTTAATACTCTGCGCACTAAGGAACAATTAGGTGAGCTTTTGTTTATGTGTATCTCTGTTAAGATCACTATATATATATATATATAATCAATTATTATAAGCTAATTTTCTGCTGCAACTTTTCATTAACAATTCCACCTATAGCACAACAGATGATTAAAGAACAAAAGATCAATAATCAGCTATTTAGCTCATTTAACTGATTTTGCTGCATTTGTACAACACACAGTCTCACAAAACACTGTAAACTAAAATGCGATTGTGGTTGGTTCTCAATAAAACTGAAAGAAATGGTGTGAAGCAGATTCTTCTGCAATGGATGCTTTTTAAATCAGATTCTCATATTGTGGATTCATAGCAGTCTTGCAATAGTTTACATTAAAATCAATTCTAAGACAATGTATACTAAAATATCAATGGTAAAGTAATATTTGTTTATATTCTGCTTTTATTATTTTTATAAATAACTCAAGGTGGCAAACCCACTCAGTATTCCTTCTTCCTCCTATTTTCCCCATAACAGCAATCATGAGATGGACTGGGCTAAGAGAGAGTGACTGGGCTCAGTCACCCAGCCAGCTTTCATGCATAAGGCAAGACTAGAACTCACAATTTCCTAGGTTTGAAATAAAAATAAAACATACTAAAAGCACAATAATTGAATCCTAAATGATCTCTGGAAAAATTACAACTTCATCTTAACTAGAAGGCAATCAATTTGGGACTAACCAAATCTTTAGGGACAACTTCTCTGCAAACTAGGCAATGCCATTCAAATCAATGCCCTCATTCAAATCAAGATTTATCACTTATGTCATATTTAATATCAAAATAAGAGGCTGTCTAAATTTGAAGAATATTACAGTATATAACTTCAAAAGAGGCTACACATGGAGGGGAGATGAACATTTTCAGTAGGTTGGAAAAACAGAGTCCAGATCCTGCCGGTCTGAGTTCTGTTCCTACAGCCTGCCAGAGCAGTTTACTTCCACAGATACCAGGTAGATGAACTCACAGGTAGCTCTTTTGCCCTGTTTGTTTAATGACCGAGACGATCACTTAACAATCACAATCAGGATTATAGTGGTTCAGTGAAGCAGGCCCATAGGTGTCTTTCTTAACAAATGCTTTACTCAGTGATCAAAATTCCAGTCCTTGTAGTGCAGTGGCTCTCCTCTTTGTTAATAAAGAGTCTTTAACATAGTACTAAACACTTAATTGCTTGAAATAACACAAACATTGGTTGTATCCAGTGGGAAATCTTACCTGGCAAGGTAGGATGGGATATGAAAGGTATGGAGGTTGGGTCTTTCTCAAAAAATTAAACTGTAGTATGAAACAGAAAGTTGAGTTAGAAAAAGGTGTTTGTGGAAATATTTTATTATTAATTTTTTAAAAATCCTACCTTTATTACTTTGTTAAAGCAACAGACATACAAAATATTCCTTCCTCCTATTTTCTGTCCATTTTTTTTTTAACATCAATTATAAGTCAGAAGATCCTTGTACTATCAATGGTTGTTCTGGAAAACTATCTAGAAGTGCCATATTGTTTTGCCTCCAAACTCACACTCCTGCAGTAAATTTAGCTTGTCACAGTCAAACCACAGCTAATAATGATGCTGTGTCCTTCATTAAAACAACTTCTGCCAATATTTCTAGAATAAAATTTAAAATTATCAGTTGGAACTCACATAAATGCAATCTCCTGTGCCGCCATCTCACCAGAAGTCCAGTTAACAGTTTGATTTTAATAACTGTTCTAAAAAGTTGTGCTAACATTCAATGTTAATTTAAAAATTTAATGAAAGGTCAGGATTCAAGAAAAGAAATTGAAGCCTTTTTTTCAAAGAATAGTAAAGAATAGTAAGAGATTACAAAGAATAGTAAGAGATTACAACTGCAAGAAATTACAATTGCTGATATGCTGACTCCCCCAGGTTACATTGTGTTCAGTGGTCCACGAAGGGCTAATGGTGTCCAAGGTCTGCGGTTCATCATCCAATCAGAAAAGCCCCCACACTACTTAGAAAGCAGGGTGGAAGCCTTTTTAAAAACCATGGAGAAATCTATAGAAGATATGTCCGAAGAAGCTTTCCAGAAACATATCCAGGCTTTAGCAATTCGCCGCCTTGACAAACCAAAGAAACTATCTGCCGAGTGTGCAAAATATTGGGATGAAATCATTTCTCAGCAGTATAACTTTGATAGAGGTAAGAAAAAAAATTAAGATTACCATGAGCCAATTGGAAACAAGAATATTAGAGATCAACTGAAATCCCACCTTCCATGATAAAAATTCCTATTGTAGTTTTAAAATTAGTGACAGTCTCAACACTGGAATATGAGCCATAGTGGCGCAGTGGTTAGAATGCTAAGTACTGCAAGCTACTTCTGCTGGCTGCAGTTCGGCAGTTCAATTCTCACTGGCTCAAGGTTGACTCAGCCTTCCATTCTTCCAAGGTGGGTAAAATGAGGACCCAGATTGTTTGGAGCAATATGCTGACTCTGTAAAACTGCTTAGAGAGAGCTGTAAAGCACTGTGAAGCGGTATATAAGTCTAAGTGCTATTTCTATTTTACCCTTTAAACATTTTGTACAATTCTGAATTATTACAGAAATCATGCAAGAGAGGATGGTAAGACTATTTAATGGGCTAAAGCTTTCAGACTACAATTGGGGTTATTTAGTATGGAATGAAGGATAAAGAATGACATGATTGAGGTTTATAAAATCATGCAGGACGTAAATAATGTGGATAGACTGAAGTATTATGATGGAATACTTGTAGCACAGGGCTTAACTTTGGGGTCCATGATGCTGTCTGAGCTTAGTGGTTTTCTTGCAGATGTTTTATTGCCGAAATTGGGTAACAGCAGTGCTAGCTAGAGTGAAGTATTAAAATGCAAGGTTATCCATTTAAAACATCATATTCTCTGCCAGCAGTTATGGCAATGGACGCCAAGTTGGATGATTTTAAAAGATTTGTTAGCCATGGCTATGTATTGCACACATCAAACTTGCATATTTTGTGCATACTAAATTTATTAACTTTGTTGTTCAGATAACATTGAAGTGGCATATCTCAAAACCCTTACTAAGGATAATATAGTGCAGTTTTACAAGGTAAGTTGATCCAGCTTTTGGTTAAATTATTATTAAAAGACATATTTAATACTAAGATATAATCTATAAAGATTGTGATAATTTAAGATCAAATGGATGAAATATTAAAATATTGGCATGCAAATTCTTCTGTATACGCCATATAACATAGCATATTAACAGTTATTTCATTGATTATCATCATTTTATAAAGGAAACATATAATGGCTTATAAATAGATACACAGGAAACATCGAATACCAATTCCACATTTTTAATGATCTAATAATTGCCATTCAGTTGTTAATAACTAAAGTTCTTAATAAATGCTTTATTATGCTGCTTCTTTCAAGAGCTTTAGCAAGCTATGGGGATTCTAGTTAAAGGTTTACTATTCAGCAAAGAAGTCAATATTGGATGATATAATGTGTTGGTATATTAAGAATGCATTTTCTAAACAAAGATTTGACAGAATGATTTGTTCTCAAGGTGATATGGAAATTATTTTTACTTTGCATGTTTTTGAGATTTGCAGAGGTGCTATAGTATCTATCCTGTAAAAATAAAAAAAGTAGTTATAGTGTGATAATTTAAAATTAATGTTCTAAACAGATTCAAGGTAATGTGTGCTTTATTTTTATATACCATTATTCAGTTGTATTACTGAAGATCTAGCTATGTAGTTTATGGGGCGATTGAAGTTAATAATAGCTTCCAGTGAATTTTTCTTTCTTGCCTTAGGAATAGAGAAACCTTGCAATAATTGCTTTAAATTATGAATGCTCATTTCATTTGAAGTAGTGCTAACAAAATACTGACTACTATTGTTTCTAGTAGACTTTTGATTGCCAGAGAATTAAAAAAAAAATTAATGTTTTGTTAGATTATCTGATTACAGTTGTGGATAATTCTGATTTATTCCTTTCCCAGCTAAATCACTTACTGAAGCATTTGATGAGCTACAAGCTAGATTTATTTTTTACCATGTATTTAATGCTTCTCCTAAGCATTGGTACATGTTTTGGGAAGTAAAGAGCTGAGAAGAATTATTAGTTCTTACAACATTTTGACTTGCAGCTCATTTACTAACTGTTCTGAATTTCATTTATTCATGTAACGTTTGTTGAATCTGAACATTTTCCTAGTAGAGGGGCTGTACTGAAGAAAGTAGGAAGGGTTGGCTTTCGTTAGGAAAAATAAAGCTACATCATGAGCTTAGATAATATAACTTGAACAGCGAAATCAGATGCAGTGGGGATCTTGTGCCATGTATGTAGCTACCTCTTCCTGTTGGTATTCATGGTAGCACCCAAATCATTCATCATGCAATATTAAAGGCTCCTTGGTGGATTTCAGTTTTAGCTCTTTTAAACCTAGGGGCAGCAAAGAGATAGGTGAGGAAAAACACTGTAATGGAGGTCAGCTAAGATTTTTTTTCTTTCCACTTCGATGAAAAGCTATGAAGGGGAATTAATGGGACCAGTTAGCTGATAGAAAACAGGAATTTAAGCCACTAAGAGTGTCTGTAAACACAGATCCCACTGAAATCATCATCAGTCCATGAAGATTTATAAAGTATT
This sequence comes from Pseudonaja textilis, assembly GCF_049901715.1. NCBI lineage: Eukaryota > Metazoa > Chordata > Lepidosauria > Squamata > Elapidae > Pseudonaja > Pseudonaja textilis. Next base: position 26,726,465 of record NC_141993.1, read on the forward strand.
TTAAACACAGCACGAGATGTGGAACAGTGCGTGTGAGATCCTAATCTGTACAGTGTCTAAGGGCTTTAAATTGTAGTGCATACAATCCATTCACCATGCAGCATTTGTTTTGGGCCTTAAAGAACTTAATGGTGGCAAGTATGCATCCACCCCTTTTGAAGTGGGGGAAAAAAGGCAAAACTTGTTTGGGCCCTGCTGTTGGCCTTGCAGAAATGCTTCTGATTTGTTCCCACTCAATCTTATGCCAATTTGAAAGAAAAATCTGTTGAATTTTATGGCTCCAAATTAGCCATTGGTGTTTGAGGAAGTAGATCTTCCCAAGAAAACCAGAATTTTGGCTTTAAGACCCATGAATTGAAAGCTCTTCATTATAGAATTCCATTATGGCCTGCAGACTTTTTCTGTGAGCAAAATCATTGTTTTGCCATCATTGTATTGCCGCTGAGTGCCTGTTACTCTGTTTCGGAGGTTCAAAATTCTTTTTCGTTAAGGCAGCTACCATTGAACTGGCCTTGATAATAGATAGGGGCTACAATGCAACCTCTTTCAGTTCATGTCTGCAGAAAAGTGATCAAATCTATTGCATCTAATTTGGTTGACTGTATTCTCATACTGCATCCTAATGTTATTCTGGCAAACTATTTACTTAATCTTATTTGTCCAGCTCACTCATTTGTAGAGCCATTTCTTGTCTCACTTCAACCCCTTACACTTGGCAGTATTTGAGGAGAAGTAGCATAGGACTCCTTTCACCAAGAGATGCTGTCCTTGAGATCAGAATGAACCTGAGACCCCTTAACATGTACTTTTCTGACATCTTTTTTTACATCACTATACATGCAGAAATACCTTTGCCACTCCTTGACAAAAGCCTAGGATTTTTTAATGAGGAAGAGGCTGTCTGGGTCCTATTCACAACCAGAACCCCACGATTAGCAGTAGAATTGCTAAATTTCTTTCTTCAGCAATTTCCACAGGAAGACATAATATGTCCTAATTTTCGAGCGATGATATAATGAAGCATCTTCATTCTGTTATGTTTTTGTATTCTTATTTTATCCCATTATTTTATCTGATGTTTTACACATTATTACTTCATTCATTCTCTGGTTTTTAGTCTAATTGTTAATGTTTTATGTTACTATTATACTGTTTTAATTGTCTTTAGTCATTGTTTTTTTTTTTTTTTACCTGGCTGGTCATTTACCATAGTTAAATAAATTTGATTTGATTTGATTTAGCATTAATATTTGTCAAAAATCCTTTGCTTCAGGGTGTAGTTTGTTTAGCTTATTTGCATGATTTCTTCCCATTGCAAAGATGGAATTCTGTCTGGGTTTTTACAGATATAATTAATCCTAATTTATTTACATGTAGGAAATGTTGGCGGTAGGTGCCCAAAGAAGGCACAAAATATCAGTCCATGTACTAGCAAGGGAAATGAATTCCTGTAAGTACCAAATGCATGTATTTCCTCACAAATAACCTCTGTTCAAGCTGGCCCCTAAAGATTGCTGTAATGCAGAACAAACATGCTGTCATGTGACCTTTAATGGATGAATAGAAATACATTCATTGATTTACATGAATGACACTTAAATTATAAATGTAATAGTGAAGCAACCAATTGCATTAAAATATACCACTCACAATCTGTTTATATGCATGGAAATAATTATAAGATGAAAGTAGCAGCCATACTTTGTAGAATTGGTACTGCCCAAATTAGATCAGCTGTGATCTGTTGTAGCTGAGTTTGTTATTATTAGTGTTGAATGCTGCAGAGTGCTGATGCAGGATGTTCTGTAGAAGTCAGAATAGGAAATAGTGATTCAGCAGTAAAATGCTCATGGTGAATTGTGAAATTACATTAGCACGAATGCCGTAGGACAGGGGTCACCAACCTTTTGGACCTCAGGGACCACCAAACTCATAATTTTAGATCCCAGGGACCACTAACTGGTTCTGTGGGCGTGGCCTAATTTTTGGGTGTGGCTTGGTCATGTGACTGGCTGGGCATGGCTTGTATGTAAATATATTTATATAAAAATTGATTTTTTTATAAAAAAAGAGCAACTTTTACCAAAAGCAGGCAAAGCAGGCAGGCAGACTGAGTTGCTCACAGAATCACAGATTCATTCAGAAATCTATCTATCTGCCATTGGCTAGCTCAGTCTGTCACATAAAATTTGCTAGCAAGCAAACTCACAAAATTAACTCACAACACACCATGCATGTAAATATTGATTTTTTTTTATAAAAATGAGAAACTTTTACCCCAAATCAGGCAAAGCAGGCAGGCAGATTGAGTTGCTCACAGAATCATTCAGTGATCTATCTATCTACCATCGGCTAGCTCAGTCTCTCAAATTTGTTTGCCATGAGTCTGCACTGAATTTGCTTGCAAGCAAACCTTCAGTCCTGAGGGAGGTTCGGCTGTGCTGAGCCGAAGATCTAAAGACTAACTAGAAAGCAAGAAATCCAACCATTTCCTGCCTCCTAGCTAATCTAAATCTCTCGGCACAGCAGAACAGATGATGGTCAGAAAAAGGAAAAATAGTAATTTAGCAGGCAGGTTTACCGGGTAAGGAATGAGTGGGTGGGGAGGGTTCCCGGGCCATGTGGGCAGCGCAGCCTTGTGTTTCTGTGCAGTCTGGATTAATTGCTTTGGGGGTGTGCTCTGGGGGTGAGATTGTTCTGCAGCCCACCAAAATTTTCTCATGGCCCACCACTGGGCTGCAGCTCACCAGTGGGCAGTTGGTGACCGCTGCCCTAGGATATCTGTGAACTGTGAGTTGCTGGCAGAAAACAATTTTCTTGAAGTTTCCAGCTCTAACTTTGTAGAAATTCAGGTTGAAATTTGATTACAAAATCCTTTCCTTACATTCTGCCACAATCTGGTCATAATTCAAAACTAGAAACAGCTGAGGGAATATCCAAGCATCGTTTTGTCAAAAGTATCCTGTTACCAACAGATTCAGCAATGGAAGACTTGTGTTTGTCTCCTTCTGAAAGATACTCTGCTACGTTGCACATTGCCGTCACACACTTGCATATGAGTTTCAGCAGGCAACCATCCTTTGTGACTGTTATTTTGATAAAAATATGCAAAAATTCCAACAAGGGAACAATGCATCTTTTATCTTTTTAATATATGTTATAGAGCTCTTTATTAGTCTTTAAAATATTATTGTTATTATTATTAAATAGGTCCTGTTGTAGGAGAGTTTCCAAGCCAAAATGATATAAGTCTAGCACCAGCACCACCACTGCCACAGGTAAAAAAGGAAGATATTTTCATTACTATTTCTAAAAAAGAAATGCCCCAAATGCCATCTAGTTTGTGCAGTTCTAAATAATGTTTGAATTATTAACAGTTGCATTTATCTGACATGCTAATAAGTTAATGATTAAGATTTTGCAATCCAGACTTCAACAATATATGAAACAGGAATTATGAAATGTAAACTTGGGTTCAAAGGAAACAAGGCACACAAGATCATATAAATCATCCCCAGTGAATTCTGGAAAAGGCAAGAGAATTTCAAAAACATCTGTTTTTGCTTGATGGATTGTATAGAGGATTTTGATTGCATCGACCATCACAAATTGTGGATAGACTTGAGAAAAGTACACCATGCCAAGTGCCTACAGAAGAATATTTATGATGACCAAGAGAAGCAGTTAGAATTTATAAGGCCCCCCAAAATTCAGTATCAGATGAAGTAAAACCACTTGACTCAGGCATGCAAGAATTATTGGAGAGAATCATGAAAAAAATAGAAATAATTAAAAAAGAAAACAAGTTAAATAGATGATATCACTAAACAACAGAAGCATAAGTTTACAAGAAGCATAAGAAGCAGTTCCTGGCAAACAGTCTTGACAAAAAGTTGATCGGGTCACTCAAATATAGAAGCCACTAAAAAACCAGCACAACCAATCAACCTATTTACACTGATTAGGCAATTAGGTGAATGGCAGTATAGTGAGTTTAACTCACAAGCAATAGATCATTTATCATTGTCATTTTTGCCTTAATTGAGCACTGGTTCGGATTTCAGCCTGTCTAAAATCCCTTCAAATGCTAATAGTCAGCTTCTCAGTTGGTCATTCTAAACTGTCAGCAATTTTTCCTGAGATGATTTCCTGGTTGCCTCAAATCCATCTTTTAGCAATAATATTGCAGGTTTTACATAGAGCTTAATGTTTTCACTCCCATTGACACATAAGAGTGTTTTTGTCTGCAGATTTCATCTTATTGTTACATTGAACTTTTATACAATAGAGGACACAATCCTATTTCAGAAGAATTGGGTCCAAGTCTGATTTCTGGGTTTGGTTTTTAATGATGGTTTTGCAGTTAAAACCTGTGCTTTTTTCAGCTTTCAGTGATTCTGCCTGTCTTGTGCAGTGTATCAGTAGGAGCATGCTTGGTTCTCAATGGCTATCTTTCTAAAATGCTTTGTTTACAGCCAGCTGTGATTGAAAACATGACTGAGTTCAAACGCAGCCTACCACTTTTCCCTCTGGTGAAACCTCATATCAATTTCATGGCCGCAAAACTGTGAACAATCTTTCTGGATGAAGAACTAGAAGTGGATTAATATGCCTTCAGTGGATTTTCCTAATGGACAAAGACCTTATCCTTTAGGACAAGTGATCCAGGATTCCTGATTCCTTCTAGGTTCATCCAGCATCAGTGCTGCAATAGGGATACAGCAACTTAAGCAAGTATGCTCTAGTCATGTGTTATATGTTTGTCATAGAGCCACTACCAGAAACTAAAATTAAGTGGTATATATGAAGATCTGTGTAGGTAAATGGTATATTTTACAATAATGTGGCCCTTTAAAAGTTTAGTTTGCATGGATTGTGAAGAAGTTTCCATTCCAGTCTGATCTTCACTTGCAAATCATTGCTTTTTGTTCAGATCAGCTGTTTTGGAAGCATATTTTACTGGACAAGAAAGAAAATATTATTAAAAGGCCATATTGATGTTTTTAAAGGAAGCATGGAGTGATACCATTTTTTTAAAAAAATAGATTCTTGGAAGTAGCCATTTAGATTCTATGTAAAAATCAGTGGAAAAGGGGAGGAAAAAAATTAATAAATATCTTTGAAGAGTTATTAGAAAGGTCAAAATAGTTTTAATCTTTATATCTGTTTGAGAAGATTTTATATACAGACTAGTAAAATGCTGGAAACACTTGGGCAGCCATGTTTTTCTTGCCAAGAGTGCTACTTTATGTTTATAAACTTTGCGTTTTCTTAGGGTTGCACTGATAATGTCTCTTTGACATAAATAAAATTACTATGGCATTCTTTTTCTCTTCCAGTTGTCATGTACTGTTTTAGGGCAAATCTAACAAGATTTTGGTATACTGTATTTTTTGTAGTTATTTAAATTGTAGGCAAATATTTCTCCTTTATCAGAAACTCACAATGTAATATTTGCCTGGATCCCCTGCATACTGTGTGAATGTCAAGTGTGGTCATCTAGCACAATCAGCCTTACACACACACACACACACACACACACACACAGAGTCTGCACCTTCCTCAGTTCATGAAGACTTGTTGCAAATTCTCATGCCACACTGAGCTCCTTCTAGGAATAGAAACTGGGAACTAATACACAGTTTCAGAGTTCATGCACATCAGCCGTAACTGTCAGTCTAATAATGCAGAAGTTGAACTTCCCCCATCATTTGTCTGCTGAAAAGAGCTCAATATTTTAAATGCAGCCTAAATTCTTAGCCTGCATCACTTTTTGTTATGTCCCACCTTCCAAAAATAAACAGATAAGGCTGAAAGCAGCAGTCCTCGCAAATAAAGGCAGCAACCAGGAATCTTCACTGATAACAGCCGCAGCCAGCCTCCACAAGATAGTCCAAGTTAACAGTCCCAATAAATCCAAGTCCCAACAAGATATTTCAGATTTAAATCCTCCAAGCCAAAGTCTTCGGTTCTCCTTGCAAACAATTTGTTCCCGACAAGAGTGCAGAGTCATCCCTCTTCCTTTTATAGAGCAGCAGCTAATTAGTCTAATTACTGATCTGCCCTCCTCCTGTGCTCCCGTTGGTTTCTTCTCGTAAGGAGACGCCTGCTTCTGACATCCACCCAGCGATTATCTAAATTATTACTTTCACCTGAAGACTCCATAAGTTCCTCATTCAAAACTGCAAGCAAAACTGTTAGGACTCCCTTTTGAAATTCAAACAGTCATTTCACGATCAAATCAACTAAAGGGAGTAAGTTCTCATTCAAAACTGCAAGCAAAACTGTTAAGACTCCCTTTTGAAATTCAACAGTCATTTCACAATCAAATCAAACTAAAGGGAGTAACGTTCCCTGGTTCTGACGTCAATCCACGATCTAACAGTCATCAGATTCAAAGTTCCTAACAGGATTGGACCTTCCAATCACAACAACTTTTATATGGCACTTCAGGCATCTTTGACTTACGACCTGTTGCTTAGTGACCGTTCAAAGTTACAACTGACAACTTACAACCCAAATTTGAAGTTCTGACAGTCAGACTCCCTTCACAGTCATGTGACTGAACTGCAGGTGTTGGGCAACATGCTGTGTTTGCAGCATCCCATGGTCATGCGACTGTGTTTTACAATATTTTGTTGTAAAACTATCCGTAACAAACCATTGTTCACTTAATAAACACAGCCTTCTCTTAACTATTGCCATAAAAGAGTAAAATTGGGCCTGTGGCCTGTTTTACAACTGTCACAACAAATGACCATAATGGGCAGACTCCATTACGGTTGTTTCTCAGAGACTGCTTGTAATACCACTGTATGATTTGCTATTTATGGTTCAGAGTAGCAACCATTTGCCAATTGATTTTGAGGAAGGAAGGGGAGACAATTGTGCAAAAGAAACTGGAAACAAGTATAATTGGAGTTAGTATTTTAATTATCAAACTAAAAAAACAATCAAGCTTTTGAATGGTTAGGCCACTAAAAGCACATAGAGAAAGATCAGGTGTTGGTGTTAAGCGGTTAGACATGAGGACCTTAACACTCAAATAGTAAAGGCTTCAAAAGATGAGACTAGAATGTGTGTATTATTAGGGTTACACCACTTATATGCTTTTGTTATGATTAATTCCACTGATGCCTTGATTATTGTAAAACGTATGTTACATCTTCTGGAAGAAACACTATAGAGAGCAGTTTACATTAGTGTAGAAAAATAAAGAGAGAACATAGAATTAACTGAAGAGCTATATAATTATTATATTTCACCTTGATGGGTTAATTTGAAAATGACAGCATATTCCTACATCATATACTTGAATGACTGAAAGGTACTCTATCATACCTCAGAGGTTCATCATTTTGTTACTCAAGAAAATGTACATTTCAACTAGTAGACAAAATAGGAGCATTTTAACCATAAGCTTCAAAGATTCTCCTTTATTGGTACACGATTGGTACATTGTCCCTTAACATCAAAACAAACTATAAACTGATCTGATGGCACCTGTCAGATGCTCCCTTTCCACTATAACAAATGGCAGTTTGTTGAAGCTACATAGAGAGTTTTGCAGTGCTCTGAAGTCCATTAGCAAGAGATCATTTGGAATGTGAATGCGAACACAATGCTCTTTGCTACTTATTAGAACAAGAGTATCAACCCAGCTATAGCTTCAAGATGCATGTCCTCTTGTGGAACGCCCGTTAAATCTGTAGAAGAATTGTTCCAGTTATCCACTAAACAGTGCTTAACATAATTGTATCAAATTATTTTAATTCACGAAGCATGAAAAACATGCAACAACATTTATGGCAAAATCCGTATAAAGATTTATCTTTTTATATAGTTTTTCCCCCCAAATTTAATATCTTTGGGTGTGTTTTACATTGCAGGATTACTCTTAGGAGTCCCAGACAGTTTGGTAATACTTAGTGAAAATTCTGACAATCGTAATCCTATCACATCTGGAGAGTGTTAGAACTGGTAGGAGTCTGTCCTAGAATAACGGTACAAATTTGCATAACTTCCTTTTTACTGAGTCTACTTCTAGTCACATTTTAAGACAGGGGTGGCCAATTTACTGCCCTATTGAGTTCTACATTGCAATGAAAAGAGAACACCTATCATTGGGGCTGTTTTTGGTGATTCTCATCTCTGATTTGTTTTTCAGCTGAGAGGAAAGATGCTATAAGTTGAGCTTGAATAATGTTCATTGTATCTATTTTCACTCGTCTTGTCCCATTTCTTAATAATAAGAAAATGCTACTTTGAGTTTGGAGGAAGAAAGCAAATCAATCAAATCATTTTATAAGATATGGACCTCTGTCTGCAAAAAAGCAGACACACACAAATATTTCTTCCTGGATTTATCTATCTGATACAGATAGTCTTCTACTTACAGCCATTTGTTCAACAAGCATTAGAAATTAGAAAGGGACTTAAACCTGTGCCTAAATTTAAAGCTGTTGCAGCGCACCTGCAGTCACATGATCAAAATTTCACAGCAGAGATGGCTAAATTGACTGCTTTGATTAACGAAAAAAACACAATTACTTTTGTCTCTACTGGACTTTGTGCTTGAGGTAGAAAAAAGTGAAACTTTGATTTTGGGTTTTACCAGTTGGGTTTGTTGTTATAGAAATGGCTAGTTTATACTAAAGTAAAAAGTTGAGGTTTGATGCTATTATCTTATTCTACTGCACCAAAGGGAGTTGGAAGTCAACACCTTTTCTTTCTTTTTTCCCTTTTTCTTACCCTTTTCCATTCCCTTCTCCCTTATTTTCCTATCATTTTCTTTTATATTTTTGTATTTTTTATTATCAACTAATAAAAAAAAAATTGGTTGCTTGGCAGTTTGCCTGGACTCATGACCCCTAGAGCACTCCTACTCCCCCCATCTGTCTACCTCCCCCATCGAGGGCCTTTTGGCACCCTGCTGCTATGTGCTTCGCCACCCCAGCTGACCTTCACTGCCTTCCTTCTTCCGCTGCGAACGTGCCCAGCCTGGACGCTGGGCTGTATGGGGCTGGTTGCTTGTTACAGAAAAGGAAAAAAAAATGCACAAAGGGCAGCAGAGGTCCAAAGGGTCCCTTTGCAAAGAGCTCCCAGGTGGGGCTGAGGCTGGCTTTGCATTGTGAAAAAGGCGTCTATGACAATTCACCAGGGCCAACAGGACAATTCAGGACAAGAGTTACAATAATATCTGTTGTGGTTCACCGGCAGCCGGTGCGGACGGTAGAGGTATTGGACAGTGAGAACGAAAGGGAACCAGTCAGGGAGTCTGGCGAGGACTTAGATGAGGGTCCTGCGTCCAATGCAGGGATGGGGCCAGGACCATCTGGGAGTGGGGTGCTGCCTTTGGAGTCTGGCAGCAGCGAAGCAGAGGACCCCGGGGAGCCTGTTCCCAGTGCGCGTGTATGCAGGGCTGCTAGAAGGAGAGAGCAGCTGAAGCAGCAGGGGCGACTCAGGAGTAAGGCCGGGAGGTGATTGCCCCTCCTGTAAGGGATAAAAACCAGCCCTCGGTGATGTGCTTGTTGCAGGAAGTAAAGAAGTTCATTAGATTCTGATTTCTCATTGAAGCCTTGGGAATTTTGGTTTGTTTTTGCTGGAACTTCTGTCAGTATATATTATAATTAAGTGCGGCCTTCTACAATGTTGAAGGCATGAGCTTATCTCAAGAGAATTGTTTCTAATGAGTTTTGGCTGGGAATGCAACAAATTCCCAGCACTGCTGGGAAGTAGAAACCCAAAACTTCAAAAATGGTTTGATTTTACACTGTTTGTGGTTCCTTAATTTGGACGAAGCCCGGGGCAGAACAATATCAAAGAAATGATGGAATAGAATCATTACAGAAAGGATGCAAAAGGAGGGACAGAATGAAATGTGAATGGCAAAAATTAAAATAATTTTATTTATTTTTTTAAATAAATAAATAAATAGAATTGTTAAATTTTTCCACAGCAAGTTGTTCAAGGTGAGTTGTCCCGCAGTGAGTTAGCCATGGTGAGTTGGCCACAGCAAGTTGGCAAATCCTGTACAGCCCAGGAGCATGATGAAAAGGAAAGGGACTCTTTGTGCTTTTTCCTGCCCTTTTTTTGCTGTACAAATTTAGCTCCACACAGTCCAGAAATGGGGCGGTGAAGGTCAGCTGGAGTGGCAAGGCACAAGGCGTAAAGGAGTCTTGGAAGGCAGGGTGGCAAGAGCAACTGGCATTTAATGGGAACGTCTGCAGCTGCCTGGAGTGTAGCACACAGCCCGGGAGTTGTGCAGTTCTGTGGTTGCTGGGTAGATAAAAAAATACTTGATGTAGTTCAGATATTCACCTCTCAATAACACCACTCAGGAAAACCATCAGCCAGCTACATTAGGAGATACAGCACAACTCTCTCACACCCAAAAGCCTTCACTCTCTGCAAGGAAGACCCTTCAGACATCATATCCCAGGTCAATGTCAACAAGATGTTTTCGTTCCAAGTTGTTTCATGAAGGTTCTAAGCCAGTATTCCAGAACCTGGATCCTTTTTTAGAACAATGGGTATACCATTTTTTCCAGGCCAAAGACCACGCTTGGTCCTCAAGCATCATGGCAGGAGCTATATTTCAAACATCAGTGAGCATTTTTTTTTAAATCATGATTTCTGTTTCACTAAAATTAAAAACAATAAAGGTGGGATAAAGATCAAAACAAAATTAATATGGTGACAACGGTGCAGGTGGCTAAAATGGAAGAGATTGATGGGGGGTGTCAGAGACAATCCCTTACTGAGACTCGGGGCTGGAAAGAACCAAGCACAGAATGGCTTGGAAAGATGATAATTGCCAGGATTGCAATTGTTAAGCGATGTGGTCGTGTGACGTCTCACTTTACAACCGCATCACTTAGTGACCAATGTTCTGGTCCCAATCATTGTCATAAGTCAAGGATTACTTGTGATTACCTTCACCTCTCATCTCTACATCTGCCTAACAAAGTTGTCTTTGTTGTTGCCCAATGTACCATTACTAATGCTTTATTTGTCAAATTAGTTAAAAATGATATGTACTGTATGAGGTTTTTTTCAAAGGAAGAAACTCATACAGGTAGTCTTCAACTTATGACCACAATTGAGGCCAAAATTTTCATTGCTAAGCAAGATAGTTGTTAAATGAGTTTCGGCCCAGTTTATGACCTTTCTTGCCACAATTGTTAAATCAATGCCTGCCTGTACTATAAATTTAAAATGGATATGGGAGGGATATTTAAGCTTGCAGAAAGGTCAAGAACTATCAATTACTCCTGCAATGAAAATAAGATTTTGGAATGGAGAGTAGTTCCTAATGCATCTCAAATATTTTAAAACACTGTAGTTACTACTTCCATAGTCATACGTTACTCTCTTTATACCAAAGGTGACAAGCATGAAAAGAGCATAGAAATCCATTTCTATCACAAGTATAACATGGTTTGTATTAAATTATTAATTAAATATGTGGGCTGATCATTATCACAACACTAAATACTGGGGCTGAGGTTACAACATAGACAAAACATCTTTTTCTGAGGTAACATTGGCAGAGTACATGCCAATTTTCAGACTAATCTTTTATATAGAAATACTCAATCTGGCATCCTGGGCAGGAATGCATGAGAGATTGATCCATAAATGCAAAGGGGGGGGGGTCAGTGGACATACAAAAATTAGGCTGGTTTGCCCCACAGCAACTGCCATTTCTGCCTAATCAAAATACCCCTTTAAAAAAAATCATCTTTCATTTTGCAGGAGGTTATCAATTGAGGGACGCTCAAAAGCAGCCTCTGTCATTCGATCTATATTAATTTATTGGATTTTTACTCAATTATAGAATGGAAGAATATGGCCCCTTCAAAGCATTAATAAACTCTGTTCCTTTTTTCCCTGAACTTTGACCCTGGTGAATACATTATGTTCCTGAGAATTATACTTTAGTTATATCTGGAAAGCCCCATGGACTGGGTTCTAACCAAAGGTATGACAAAATAGCAATGGCGGGATTAGGGCCACATTAGAAGATAATGAACTTGGCATGCCCATGTAGTAGGAATAGATCATACTCACTCGTAGGTATTTAAGTGTTCTCCAGCATTTTATAGTTTGCATTTGATAAAACAATGCAGTTTGATAACTCAGGCATTCAGTGGATTCTCTCGAGTGGATCCAAAGCTGCAGTGTCGACAAGCAATAACAGATTACTTAGTTATACTGTTAATCAGTTCTAGTGCTCATTAACAAAATGTATGTAATCATAAATAATGACTAAATAACTGTAATTTTTGCAAGTGCTGTTTTAAAAAGTTGATTTAGAATCCGGGTGCATGTTGACAGAGTATGGCGGAGAAGTTGTCCTACTCTTGCTAATAAACAATCTGAATACCTTGTCTGGATTGCTTAGATTGTTTTGATTCATAATGTGGTTGTCAGTCTGATTGGGTGGATTGAGGAGGCCATTTTAGGAATACAGGAGGTGATGCTAAGGTTTTTCCAATTATGGCAGCTTTAAATAGTAAATACGTTAACAAATGCTATTAGCTGCTTTCTAAAACATACCTTTTGGGAACATTTTTTTGACCAGGCTCACACTACCCATGTATCAAAGGACATCGTTAATCCTGTTATTCCAGTTATTTTTAAAAAATACACATTTTTTCCCCTTTGGAGTTGAAGTGTGTCAAAGCAAACAGATTTTCGGATTAAACAAAATAACATCATGATGATCCCCAGGTAAAGGTGTACAGCATATGCCCATACAATTACAGATAGTCCTTGATTTATGACCACAATTGAGCCCTTAAATTTCTATTACCAAGCAAGAGTTTAACGGGAGTTTTGCCTCATTTTATGACCTTTCTTGCCACAATTGTTAAGTAAACCACTGCAATTATTAAGTTAATAATATGGTTGTTAAGTGTATCCAACTGGCCTATTGACTTTGTTGGGAAATTGCAAAAGGCGATCATAATACCCTCAGACTCTGCAACCATCATAAATACATGCCAGTTGCCAAAGCCTCCGAAGGTTGATCACATGACCTTGGAGATGCTGTAACAGTTGTGTGAAAAACACTCACTTTTTCCAGTGCCTTTGTAATTTCGAGCAATCACTAAACAAAATGGTTGTAAGCCAAGGACTACTGTAAACCAAATGTTAACAGTTAAACAGGGAATATGAGTATCAGAGTTTTTCTTCATTTTATTTGGAAGGGAATAACTTTATGCAAAAGCCCTCCTGGCCATGGCTTTTTGAGCAGGAGCCAACAGTCCAGAAGGAGACCCAAATTTCACCCAACTTTTATTTGAAGGATGCCTACCCCTTCTCCCTGCCAACACCTTCAAAACTCCTCTAGCTTGACTCACTTCACTTCCCGCTCCTTGTTTTTTCTTCTTAAATCTTCCATCTGATTGAAATGCTGTAAGATTAAGGGGCTGGGTTTGGAAAGCAAGGCAATAAAATGAAGATTGTCTGGCTGCTGGAATTTAAACCCTTCACGTCTTGATCTAAATAAATGACTAACAAGCATTCTTTCCGGGTAAGTGATCCTCTGTAAAATAACACATTATAAATCACCTTCTCCCAAGCTAGTAGGGTTTCTGAATGCTAGTCTCAATTCACCTGAAGGGGTTAAAGTTCCCATAATGATCTTGATTTCACTGAATATCAGAAGGGTATCTATCATATATGTACTCGTCTGCCTGTGCAAATTCTCAAAATACAGTAACAAGATACTGAAAGAGGAACATGCTACATAGTGTATTGGAGAGATATGCTTTGTATTAGAGCAGGAGTGTCAAACTCACATCGTCATGGTGGCGTCATGTGACGTATTGAGATTCCACCCCCTCCTTTGCTAAACCAGGCGTGGGCATGTCCAATGTGTGACGTATCCAGCCCACGGGCTGCAAGTTTGACAGTCCTGCATTAGAGGTATTGAAATATCTCCTTTCTCCTCAACATTCTTTGATTTTCCCTGCATTTTCAGCAACTGTAAAGAGTGGAGTTTGTCAGTTGTCCTCCTGACAATTTGGGCTCTTGCTGAGATAGACGTTGCTCAGTATGGCTTCTGCAGATTAAAAAGCCATATATAGGATTAGTATCATGCTTAAATAGCTCGGATGTAGCTCAAGTTTCTTCTATTAAATTGTAATTGATAATCATCAAGCTTGCTACTCTTAATTAAACTGTAAATGCCCAATCTTAATGATGACATGATTAGTTTGGTAGTAACATCATGTGCGACACACCCCACAAGCACTAAACATACACTGCATAGTTAAATTCTGGCTGGTTTCTAACAAGTTTAAATTTGTGATTTATTAATGGTTTATTTTTTGCACTCCACCCATTATTACTGGGTTTACAGAAGTACTAGTAAATAAAACAGGCCTTGGCAGAATAGGTAGCTTCATTTTACTATTGAAAAGTAGCATTGTTTTGGGGGGAAAATACCAGCCTTATTCTGGAGATCAGAAGAAAGCTGCCCACCAAAGACTGATTTTTAGGTAAAACTGCAAGCGGACTGTGTGATTTATTTCACTAATAAAAATGTTTTCCCCTTCCAGCAATTGTTTATAAGAAATGTTTATTGGTATTAGTATATACTTCCTGCTGTGAATTGGATGAAATTATGTCCCACACCCAAACTGGTATAACCAGTGGTCAGGGAGTAGGAAAATTGTATTCCAAAATACCTGGTGGCCATTTCTGTGCCTATTACTGGTATAGGAGAAGTTGGAGCCACTCATAGCTTCCAATTGGACTCTAGTTTTCATCAGCCTCATCCAGCACAGCCAATAGTCAGTAATTCTAGGAGATGGGCTGATAATCTCAGGAAGGCTAAAATTCCTTAACTCTACTGCAAAGGCAAAAGTAGATTATACTGTACTTGCAAATGTACCTGATCATCAAGCAAGATGCTGTCTCTGAAGTAAATTTGTCCTTCCAGAAAATAACGCACTAAAATGCTGTGAAAATCTTGATTGGAAATAACAGTCTTATTTGTATTTATTACCAGCTTATTATGGAAAAAATGAAAACTAAGATTTCAATAAAATAAATGGATAAATTATCTTTCAATATCACATCACAATATAAAAGTGATGAAATTGTTTTAACAGATCAGCATATATAGAAATTTCCCATGGACAATAGTAATACTTCCTGAGGCTACTATTGAAAATAATAAAAACCCTCATAGCTGAAATTTTTTTGCAATTTGACACAACTTGGGTTGCTAAGAACAACAATTCTTCACGGTTATATGGCAGTGAATATTCTATTGTTGTATATATCAACTTTTTCAAGGGAACCAAGGCAACATATGTGGTACTCCCTCCTCCTCCTCCTCCTTATAATATTAACCCAATATTAATGAAATAGGTTAGACCTTTTTCAAAAACTTGGCAATGTTAAGATGTATGGGCTTTAACTCAAGAGTTCCACATCCAGCAGGCTGGCTAGAGAATTCTGGGATTTGAAGTCCACAACTTTTAACATAGTGAGTTTGAAACACATTGGGCTAGACCAGCGATGGTGAACCTATGACATGCATGTTAAAGAAGAAATGCCATGACATTTTGGGTGACACATGACAACAAATATTCTCAAAGGCATGCCCATTCTGAGATTTTGGAGGCTGAAGGGCTGACAGAAAAGCATTCTTCAAAACTCCTTCAAAATGTAGGCCTTGTGTAACCCGGAACAGCCTTAGATAAGCAGTCAACAGGAAGAGAGCACCACCTGAGGTAAGCAATGCGTGGCAAATCCAGGAGAGGGTGGGCCATGGGGGCAAATTTTGTCGGTCACCACAGCTTGGGCTCTTTAGGGAATGAGGCAAGGTAACCTTTTTGAGTGGCAATGTTGGCACTAAAGCTGAAATTGAGGCCTGGGCTTCTACTTCAGGCCCACCCTCAGCATTGCTGCTGTTCAGATTGGCCTAACTACTTACCTCCTGGGGGTGGGGAGAAATAGAGAATTGTTTCGCTTTTGCTTTTTGGGGGGTGTGCCACACACCAGCAGACAAGTTAAGCATTTTCTGAATTTTTGACACACCAAGCCCAAAAGGTTCACCAGCACCAGGTTAGACTGAAAGAGAGAGTAGCTAGTGTGTTTTGTCAACCTCAATATTTAAGAAGGGTAAATGTCAACTCCCAGAATTCACCAGCTAGCATGCTGCTTTTGTTTACTTGTTTACTTATTTAAAACATTTAGATAGCCACTCATCTTTCAACCAACTCTGGGCAGCTCCCAATCAAATTTTAAAAAAAAAACTCACATAAAATTGTACAACTCAACTAATTAAAAAAATGAAAAACCGAAGAAGCTTCTTGCATGAAAAGCAAAATGACTTCAATGAAAAAGCACCTTTGGGCAACCATGGATGACTAAGAATTTCCATAGAGATTGAGTATGTGAAGAGGTGATAGTAGGAAGATATTAGAAATGACAATTGTGCATTGGCACGAAGAAATATTGTGCAATTTTGACACAAATATTGTGTCAAAGATTGTTCACCCTTTACACCCAAGGAAGCAAATAGTATTTTTGTATCGATTGGTCTCGAGTTTTGGTATCTTATGCAAGACTTAATAGGGATTTAAATGTAGGTTGCCATGATCGATAAAAGAAGCTGATGTGTAATTCTTTATATATTCCTTTTGGTGGGAGAAAATAGTATCATTGTGTCACACTGCTGACTTTAAGCTTTGAAAAGGTGTGTAGGAGGCAGCCCGCTAAAACCCTTTCACTGTAGCTCTAGAAATTGTTCTGCTGGGACAGCATGTGTGACTTGCAAATATGAATGAACATAACTGGCAAAAGGGGAATCTTTGTTGAGTGTCTACAGTGATGCACACGTGGAGAAAGCTGCTCTCCCCCCACGCTGATGGTAATGGCTCATTCACCCCATGGAGTCTCTACTCCCATGAACACCACTCCAATGGGGGCCTTCGATGCAACGCATTGTGAAATGACTGCATGAGTTCCCTCAGCAAGCAGGCCCAGGCCTACATCACATTCACTGCATTAAATAACTCTATTGCTATGAAGGCATTCTCAATGCAGAGAATATCTTCATAGGAATATAGAGTGACCAGATATTCTTGAAAACCATTTTAGATACAAGGAAACAGCAGCTTTGGACAACAAATCATGAGAGCAGAAGAAAGTAGGACACTAGGTAAAATGTTGGTCTTACCTTACTTGAGCGCCACATAATTAACTGTTTAATCTGTTAAATGCTGTAGCTTTTGCTTCAGCAAATTTTATTCAAAATTGCAAAAGTAGATTTATTTCAAAATCTACTGCAAAAGAGTTACCCAAGGTATAAATCCAGATGTTCAAAAGCAATTCCAGCAAGCTACCCCATTTGTTAGGGCAGAGCTCCCCAAACTTGGCAACTAAGCCTTGTGGACTTCAACTCCCAGAATTCTCCAGCCAGCATAGCTAGGAGTCTTCTAGGAGTTGAAGTCCACAAGGCTTAAAGTTACCATGTTTGGAGACCTCTGAGTTAGGGTGACTGGGGCTGATAGGAATTGCCCTGCAATAACATCTGATGTATTTAATAAAAATGGAGGGTAATTATTTCCAAACAGAAATGTGCACAGTCCTATCTGTGTATAAATGATCTGGTTTGGGTTTCAGTGTGTATGGATCCAAGGCAAGAGAGATAGGAAACTGACAGCGGTTGGTATGTGCTGCACTTTGACATTGTCAGTGACTGAAAGGAGGGACAGAGAAACTAGAAATTTGAAGATGAGATAATGGGATAAACCATGCCGAGATTGTTTTTTTTTAAATAAAGTTTTATTTGGGTTTTCACACACACAAAACACAAGTAAAACATCTTTTTTGAAAATAGCATGGTCCCGGGTTGAACTTTTTTATACAGACACAAAACTCAATTTCATGCTTCTTTTTGTGTTCTATTCCATATCTTATACTATTCTACATTTTCTATATAGTTTCTCCCCTTTTAATTTTGTCAATTTTATTTTGATTATCTCATCTCAATTCAAATCATTATATTTATACTTTTGTCTGTTCTGTTTCAATTTCATATTAACTTCTCATTAAATAAATTTTCTCCTGTAGTTACCAATTGGAGTATGACACTTTTATATCTTTTAATTACATCCATTCAACTCTTATTTAAACTTCAATATATACCTTAAAGTTATGACCTTCAATATAATACATAACTTCCAATCGAATTCTGCTTGGTACATTCTTATAATACACACTATATTCTTTAAAAAAAAGATTATAAGTATATGTAATTATAAACCCTTGTTCCATTCCAATTCAGTTCTATCATTAATAATCATTAAAATCTTAACATCTTTAACACTTCTTTTCAATTAAATATCATACTTCCTTAAAGACTGAAAGGAGGGACAGAGGAACCAGAAATTTGAAAATGAGATAATGGGATAAACCATGCTGAGATTGAGAGAATGAAAGAAGGGAAGAGGAGATGTAATGTGCTTAACCTTTGCTTATTCACCCTGTCTGGATTTTATTTTGTCCCAAGCCTGGAAACAAGCATTTTAGGGTCCAGTTCTGCCAAAGCATGCTTGGCTCCAAATGAATTCCTGAAAACACAGTGGTTTTGTTCAATGTTCAAAAGAAAGCATTTGTGTTGTGCAAACCCCTTACCTCCCACACATCTTTCAGTAATTATATGTTCAATGTGGGATTAAATTATGTCTTTTACTTGTGAAATAGCCATTGCTGCAGTCACATGGTGAATAGCACATTATCTTAGCTTTTCCCTAGCCACATTGTTAAGCTTCTTTAAGTATACTGTAGATCTCACAATATCAATAAACTTTGTCCTGAATAGTAGACCATGTTTAACCCAACAAAAAAAAAAGAACATCAAGTTGTTATAATCAAATATGAAGAGCTGTGCTCAGATAACTAACTCTATGTGTTGTACTTGAAAGAAGACTGGAGATATTCAATCTTGTATTTGACAAGAGGGTGTGTACAAATTTTGATAAGCCTTTGCACCATGGTTGTGTCATGTGCATGTAATGTTTCTATATTCGATATGGATTTATTTTCTGGAATTTAAGCAACTGGCTGGCAACAATTTTCTAGCATCAACTGCTACTGAACAAAACCTTTAGGACTGATGGAAAGTGATTTTGATCTGCAACTGTTTTCTTTCTGAATAGAAACATGCAAGAAGTTAAATACAAGAAGCTAATCCTGAGAAGAATGCCCTTCCTGAGGTTTTGTTGTTTTTCTTGAAAACGTGCCAATTTGCCATCAAAATTCAACTATGATGGAAATTCCTACACTTCAGCAAATGAATTTGAGAGACATCTTGGTAGTACATGTAATATTTGCAACACAAGTAGAATGTAACTATAGACGTGTGTGTACATGTGAACAAAATAAGAATCAAGATTAATGGAAGCTGAATAAACGTAGACAATATAGGAATAATCCATACAAAAGTAGTAGCTGGATATTTGATCATATAGAATGAAGATCAAATCACAGAGGATAGAAAAATGTGGATTTACGTAAGCACGATTTTCTTTCTTTCCTGTCTATAATTTGTTTTGCTTGCCATTTGCAGTTTGAATATTGCTTATCCCAAAATGGAACACTTGATAGTTTGTGGGGAAACACCCATGGCATATTTAGAGTTGTCGTAAAAATGCTGACTGTACAGGTAGGCCCAGCCCGAAATACACATTAAGCAGATGGCAGGTAGGTGAGATTCTTTCATCACGTTCAGGAAAGCCAGTTTCCAACTTCTCTTTTGTCGTTCTCTCTTTCAGGCACCGACACTTCAAAACAAGGTGGAGTCTTCCACCATTATTATTAAAAAAAATTATAATGGGGGATATGTTAGGAAAGTCTAGAAATTAAGGTGCTGGCATCTGACAATTTGCTCCATTGATGTGCTTGCTGCCCAGTTATTTTTTTTAATTAAGAATCTAAAATAATGCTGAAACTAGTGTAGGAGGGAATCCAGTGATGCCAAGGTGTCTAGGAACACATTAATAACTTGTGCATCACTATGCCTATCCTTGCTCCACGCTATGACAGAAATTAAGGCAATGCCTTTTAAAGGCTTACTGAACAAAAGCACCAGAAGGCATCTATTTAGGTGCTTCTACTCTCTAAGAAGCCTTAAATTAACTGAAACATTAAAAATTGCAATTTAAATATTTTGATGCAGCAAGGCGTAGAATGCTCATAAAAATGTTTTGCTAATGCCTTCCTGCTGTTCTATAGAAATGATTATTACTTTACAATAACGTTGCCTTGACAGTGTATAGTCCTTTCGTAATACAGTCAGGATGAATGTGCATAACTGCTCTCAATTATTTACGGAGGAGCATAATTAAAACTAGTGTTGACTTAACTACAACAGCAAAGTCAGATGATGCATATGAGACATGTTCCAGTGTTAATGTTTTGATTTCACTATAAATTTGTTGCTTGGTGATTAACATTTGCTGATTATTCCAGTCACAAACCTACCATTAGAGTATACTGGAAAGCTTACAATATCCCTCTCATGCTAGATAACATCAAAGGAAGGAAGGCAAAGGTGCACATAAAATTGCATTAGTTAAATTAGGGATTTCGGAACAGAAGTGTATTGTTTTTGTTGTTCATTCTGGAATTTCCGGTGGGGGGGACTTCATTATACAAATGAAATTTAAAGTAATTGTTTCATTTCATCACTGTATAATTGCTAAGCCACAAGTTGTGTCCTACATAACTGTGTAAAAGCTGGACACACGTAAGCAGTGAAAACCTCAAAATTACATACAAATAGTTATTTGTATTTAGATAAAACTGGCAAAAGCATTTCTTAAAAAAAAACCACATGTATCAGAGTAATTTATCCTCAATTAAAAAAAAAATCATACTTTATGTAAATGAATTACCCAAGAACACTTATAGCAAACAAGCCAGATCTATTGCTTAGCAACTCAGCAATTTGTTATTGGCCAATTCCACTTGATAGAAGATTATACTGAGCCCTGTTTTCCTCACTTTCACCTATGAAACAAGCTGGTTCCTCCATTCAAGTAAATAGATCAGCTTCAAGCAAGATGCATTCATGGCATGGCTGAAGCCAAATGTGGAAGGCTGGCACACTTTAGGCATGCATTATTAAGAAAAAAATCTTAAGATAACAATGGAAAACTCATATCAAAATTAAGTAAAATAGTAACGTTCCCAGGATCTGTACTGAATAATAAAAGGTAAAATATTCAACATAATTCTGAATATTTGCATCTCAAGCATCTAGAGATTGTGTCATAAAAATAAAAGGAACAGCAAAATAGTTCTGAAAGAGGGCACCTGTTGTAGATTATTAATTAGCAGAGTTAACTATGGTTGTCAAGGTTCTGTTTTTGTTGTTAAAATATTTAATGCCCTCCAATTAAATGTAAAAAAATTTATTCAATCTAGTCCAATATGTGATCACAACAGAAACATTAAACAGCACAACAGAATAATGGTTTTGCTACTGAATTAAAAATAATTCCACATTATTCACAGTACATTTGAGTAAGAAGATACAGAATAGTTTCTGAAGTTTAACCATAGAATAAATTTCAAATCCATACACTGCACCAGGTGACATGAGACTATGTGTTATCTGTTAAAAAAAAAATCCAGCAGGTAACAAAGGGCTAGTGTTCATACCAAAAATAACACTCACAAGACTTTTCCTCAAAAGAATTTTACAAAGTATTTATAGCACTGAAGATCCTTGAAGAAATCCAGCAGTTTGCAAATACCTCTCTCTCTCTGTAATTCCAGAGTCCAACTGAATTAAACTTGTAATTCTTTTCAGTAGTTAGAAGATACAACTAGTATTCTATACTTCATATTTCTTCACGTACTTTAATACTGGAATACTACTTGGTCATAATATACATTTTCTACATTTTTAAAATAGTACATTTCTATAGCTAAAATAATGTCCACTTCAGAAAATCATACTTTGTTAGCATACATTATTGCAAATGAACATGAAGCCCATTTTGTTTAATTTCTGATGAAGATTTATTTACCAATTCTTAAAAAGAATAACTTTCTATCATTTACAGTGAATATTACACTGTTGAATCTAGCATTATCTAGTTCTCCAATGCTGCTGATACAAATTGCCACCAGTAATCCCAGGAATTGGAATTGATTACATAAATATGACTTCACACTGATAAGCTTATTTCTTTTGTTGAGAAAAAGATAGCTCAAGTACCATTCCTAAATCTCAACTCTTTATGTTATAAGAAACCCATTCTGTTTACTAGAAAAGGGTTTCTCTATGTCTGCATGTAGAATTAGGACCACTACTCCAAGTATTTGCTGGGAGGTTCCATCAAAATCAAAGACACTTAGAAATTGTATTCTCAAAACAAAACCAGTAAAGTGCCAGATGTCATAGGAGTAAAATATTAAAACAATTTCTATTTAAAAAAGCCCTACTAGTAAATACAATTTGTATTATGTTTATAGTTTCCTGAATACTTTTGGAAGTATAGGCAGAATACTTCTACATATAGCTGCATGTTATCAGTCCTGGTTTTGAATCTTACTTTTATATTTATCTTGAACTAATAATATCCATCATTTGACTGAGATTCCATAGTACATTGGTACAAAGCAATAACTTCAATATTGCAACTTGGTTACAAGCAGATTGCGATTCACTTTTTTCATTTCACAGCAGGCAAATGAGACTCAATTATATGTAGTACAACTTACAATGCAAGGACTAAAGGTAAACCATCAGATGAAACTTTTAAATAAAAAAATGTTACGTTAATATACCAAGTGATTATTAAGAACAGGCATATGTTCAGTTTTTAACATTCTAGAATTTTGACAGGTAGTTGTTGACTAGCAAAGAATTATGAATTTACTGCAATGAGCATACAAAAGATATTTCAATATAGTCTGCACATAATTTATTAACTTCGTAAGTGTTTGGCTGTTTCAGAAAACCCCCAAAAGGCAATATATCCCCACAAGAAATGGATTCAGATGTCTCCTGCCACAAAGAAAAATACATTGATGAAATAAAATTACATTCTTAAGCTTAACAACTAAGTAGAATTCACCTTGACATTATACAGTCTTTTATTAGTCTATGTGGAAAGGGGAGAGATACGAAATGCAGCAGCATTTCATCCAATCTCGGCTCCTGTAGCTAACTAATAGAATTGTCACAGAATATCGGAAATGAGATTGTAAGAGTCTGCCAGGCATACTGTAGCCATTTATGCACCTTCTTGCTCAGGGTAGTTTAAAATTTTCCGATGAGCTTGTCGCAAATATTGCTGCTGTTTGAAGTAGACTTTGAAAGCTCCTTTTATAGCAACAAAAGCAATTCCACCCTAAAAATAAAAGGGAACAATTATTCAAAACCTACCAGAAAAATTCAATTTTTTTAATGTGGCTTTTTATATACATTTGTAATATGCCTTGAAGTTAGGTTAATTAAAGCTATTTTATATAAATACTGGAGATGTGCCATTCCCTATCATAATGTTATTCTGAAATGTTTTCTCTTATAAAAAAATATTTCATGCTGATTTTATACATTATTTTGGAAGGGTTTTCTTTATTCATTAAATGGGAGAGAGGTGTTCTTTCTGTAATTTCTCCCCCAGTTCAAATGACCTTGAGGAATCAGATTTTGATTCTAATTTCTCCCAATTTCTCAAACAATAATCTCTGGGAAATATTATGCTATAATTCTGGGTAGCATCTCCATTCATATGACTGCACATCTCCTTTTTTCACTTCACTTTTTTCAATTTCTTCCATGATCTCCTTGCTTAAAACTTCAGCACCTCCTCAAAACCAGCAAGTCCAACACCCTTTTCAACGTTTGTCTCATGTCTCTCTGATCCAAATGTTACCACTTATTTTGCTGAACAAGAGCATAATAGAATGTATTTATATTCTTATTCTTTGAAGTTTCATTTTCCATCCTTTAGCTAAACTAAAAATACTTAATCCAGTACAGTGCTGCAAAAAAATTAAAAGTCATTGTCACCTCATCAGTTTACTGAATATTTTCATCCTCTGTCAAATGTCATCTCCTCCATTTTGATCTTTTTGTAATACTCTGCTTCCAGATTTGTTTTCAGAACACTTCAATATTCAACCATAAATCTGAACACTGTTTTTTTTTTGCCTAATCTTGGATTCAGTCCAATTTTCATGCACTTACCTTCTATGCTGACTAGGGCCTTGTTTCCCCACTAATCTCAGATTTTGTATCCTAAAATCTCTGTCACTGCTTGCCTTTCAAAGGACACAGCTATTTCTTTCCTTTGCTGCCTGCCTGATAAATAGTGATGCTATTTATCTTATACTCTCTTAATCCCACCTTTTGGGTTAAGCCTTTGACAAAATTCTTCAGCAGCTATCCTCCCCGTTTCTCAGTGGCAAGCGCTGCATTTCTCCACATCATCAAATTCCATGTGTGTCAAGCTGTTAACAGCACCACGAAGCAAGGTTCAGTCTTATTAATAAGGTTTAATGCCAGGAAGGGATTAGATTACAGAATCCTGGAAACTAAATAAGAAAACTGTGTTCTTAATTTATTAATCTGTACTTTAATGAAAGTTCTATATGTGTTGCCCAAATTTCTTTCTTATACATTCCCTAACTGATGGACTGAGGCTTCATTGAATAGATGAAGTGAAATATGAAATGAATTTGCTCCTCATTTGCCATTTTCAGTAACACATTTCATTTCCCAATTCTTTTATAGTATATACTTGCATTTAAAGCTCCCCTGTATCTTGCAATAGCAGTAATAAAATTTTAATAGTTACATAATATTTGTATGTCATGTTTCTAATTAATTCATATAACCTTGATATCCATAGTTATCTAGCTTGTATTCAGCCTTGGTTGAATTCACTGATGAAAAAGCAATTACATAAAAGAATAACTTTTGAATACTATGACTTAAGTGATAACAAGTAGCATAGAAGCTGCTGTTGTAAATGTATGCATTTGTGTAAATTATGCATTTGAACCTTGACAACACATAGTTATGGCCACTATGATCTAGAAGACACTAATCAGTGAATCCTCAGCCTTGGTTCTAGATGCACAACTCCGTGTAAACTGACTTTCCTATCTATTGTTTAGTCAAAACAATGAATTAGGAATAAGGAACTGCATCTAGTTCAATGTTTCCCAATCTTGGCAAATTGAAGATGAGTGGACCTCACTCCCTCTGGAATTCTCAGTAATTGTCTGTATACCCAGAACTGCCATTGTTGGGTAACCATGATTCAGTACCAGGAGCTAGGATTCCTATCCAATAACCTCAGCCGGTTAAATAGGGTGGATTTGAAAACCTGGATTTTTACTCCCTCCATCTTATTTATTTACAAAACGTCTACCCCATATTTATTCACCCTACAGCTTACAGGTGCGTAACTCCTACCAATAATATCCAAGTAAAATTCTTTCAAAAAAAATTGCAACACAAAAGCCATTATCAAAACCACTTATGCTATTGCCCAAAAATGTAATCGTTGCTAGCCACCTCCTGCAACTGGATTAGGGAATTGCCAGCCTCTTCTTGCTCACTGAACATAACAGAGGTGTGGGAACAGATAATTTCAATTGCTGGGAAAGAACTCTGATGGAAGCCCCCTGGACCATATCAAATCCATGGTCTCAAAATTCCTCATTCCTGCAATAAATCATGTCATCACACAATAACAGGATTTCTAGGTATGACTGAAAATCAGCTCTGAATAAGGCAAGTCTGAGACTTAAAAAAGTTTCAGTATGGATTCATGAAATCACTGATTAGTCTTGTGAAATGGCACTTTTTAACATAAGGAAATCCTGACACAACACATGGGTTACACAACAGATTATCTCTGAAAATATTATACAGGTAGATTCACAAAAACCATGAAGGTGAGGTTTTATTTAATAGTTTATAGTTAGCATGACACAGGAAACCAGCTATTTATTAGATAGGTTTAGTGTGTTCATTAAATAGCAACTGTGACTCATTAAATCATTTAAAGCTATGTGAAACTGGTCTATTATATTTGTATGAAAAATTTAGGCAACCCTAATCAAATTGTATGTTTCAATGGAATTCTAAATGAACAAAATTGACACAATCTTTATGTTGTTTCTGTGACTTTGAATGTATATGTAATATTTACTTACAGTTCTTTACGGTTTTAAAATGAGAATTTAGGTATTTATTACATAGAATGTTATTTAGTAGGAAGAGTATAAAAACAATTATGTAAAGCGATGACAAGTGGTTAGAAATCTTTCTATAATCTTGCAGGTTTACTTCTACAAGGAAACTTCATCTTACCAAAATTGTTCTTTGAAGATTAGAATTAACACTGCTGAACATCAATTTTCCCACTATTGTGGCGATTGTGGGAAAGACAAGAGCTCCACATAGGATACGAGTCGCAGAGACATGATCTGCTAAAGGGTTTGCCTCAGCTGGAATACGAGGAACAGGACATCCAATCCCTGAAGAAAAATACCATTGCTAGCTACATATTAGGAGATATATATATATATATTTACACATTTCTATGCAACACATTTTTCAATACAGTATTTTAATTTTATTCACATTCAGAATTCTTTACACTACTATATTTTTGTATTAAATTCCATTAAACAATGTATTATTTTTAATGATGCCATACAAAATAAGTTTCTTTTTTATATTTTGGTTTTTCAACATACCTCGTCAATTGAGAACCAGCCAAAAATGTGCTAGGCAGGCTTTTCCTTAAGGAAGGAGAAATTTGCTCTACCATTTCATTCTTTCTCATTGAAATCAAGCCTAGCGTAGACATTAAAATTTTATAGCATTACCTGGAAATATGCTGTTCAGTATCTGCAGTTTGTTAGAGTACTTTCGCCACAATCTAAGCACATAGTCTTCCCAACGGATCATCTTTCCCAATATAAGCATAACTGGGATGGTGGGAAGTCCAATCAAAAGGAATAATGGATCTGCTCTCTCCATGACATCAAGGCCTTCTTTATGACCTACGACCTGACCAAAACAAAACTACACATTACTACGTTACTATTACAAGCATCTCATTTTTGTTAATACATAATAATTTTAGAAAGGATACTCAAAGAATTTTTAATCAAGTGTGTTATTAACCCAATCTGGTCCTTTTCAATTATGAAAGCAGAATAGTTTCAGTTGAACAAATCTATTTAGAAAATATTACAGAAAAGCTGGAAAATACCAAATCCTTCTGGTGAATACAAGTAGCATTATATTACACTATTGTACTGGGACAAAAAGCCTTTCCTCTACACAGCCATTAAGAGGACGAGGGAAAGGAAAATTGGAAATTGACAAACTATATTTAGCACCATTTAAGACTAATAAACTATTTTTATCATTTATAAAGTATTTCTTTTGATATAGTTTTCAAATCTGTTGCAACATGATCTGAATGAGTTGTGTTGGCAGCATAAATATATATTTTTTAAATTGAACCTTTATTAGATTTTAACATCGAACATTAATATTCAAACTAACATAAAGGGGGAAAAGGAGTAACAAAAATGAAAAGTGACAAAATATACACCAAGCAAACATAACAAAAGTGACCTCTCACTTTCTTTTAGCATATAGATAGATATTAACAATACAACTAACAGCACTAGCTTTGTCAGCAAAAATATACCCTGTGGAATATAAGCAACCAGGTATCTGAATCTTATCAATCAAGATAACTATTTAAGGCATTAAAACTGAAAAATGCTCATTACGTCTGAATCTTAGTTATAGAGTTCTGCTCTTAGTAGAAATATTTTAATGACATTAGCTATATGAAGAAGCTGAGTTGTATTTGCTTGATATATGCAATTAAAAATGCCTTCATGCTTGATAAGCCTGAATTATAAAGGCCTTCAGATATGGGAATATAAACTCTCCCTGTGTCAAGCTTGTAACCACATGAAGATGTCCATGTGGTTTTATAACAACAGTTATATAGAGGTTTGACACTGCCTTCTTTTGTGATTTTTTTTGTTTTAGAGGGCCAGACAATGGAATGGCTCTCAAATGTTATTTATGGCAGTCTCTTATTTCTATAGGTGGTCTCATATCCAGAAATGAACCTTTTTAAAAAAGATCAGTCAAGATCAGTGAGACATTGTCACTTCCTTTATCACAAATGTCTTTACCAGTTGCTGAACTAACACAGATAGTACTCGACTTATGGGACTGGATTTCTGGTCATAAATCACTCCATTTAAATTGAAGCATTCACATGATCAGACCCAATTTTACATCATTTTTTGCAGCAGTCATTAAGCAAAACATTATAGCTGATAAGCAAGCTATGTGTGAAGCCATTCTTCTGAATGAATGTTTTTTGCTGGCAAAAAAGTTTGCAAAACGCAGTCACTTGTCTGTGGGATGTTGCAATTGGTTGTAAAGATAACCCACTTGAAAAGTGCCCAAAATGTAATCATATAACTGTGGGAAGACTGAAATGTGTGTGTGTGGAGGGGGGGAGAGGGGGGGCATAACTTTTTATGAAGGCCAGAAGTGCTTTATGGACCAAAAAACACATTTCAGGCCCATCATTATTTTGAATGGTCATTACTTGACCATTTGTAAATTGTAGAATCATAATGACAAATGTAAGGCAGCTCAAAAGGAGCAAAACCACCACAAGGATGAAGGAAACATAATCTGGATCCAGGTATATTAAATTAGGTTTTCCAATCCTGCCTTAGAATTCTCTTTCTTACCCACCCTCAAGGGCGTCTTCAGCAAATCTCTAGCAGTTTCCAGCTCAATTACAGTAATTTAACATTTAGAACATTATCTGAACCTGCATCACTGTTACAGCTCCATAGGTGACAGCTGTCCAGTAGATAGAGCCCACCATGATTCCAGCTGCAGCAAATGGACAGGCTTTTGAGATAAGACGATCTGCTAAGTCCAAGACATAAACAACTGGACCTATAATGTAAAGAAGACATGAGTTTCTGTAGCAATAATCAGAAGGTGACAAAGGAGCAACTGGAAAATGAAAGTTACCATGTTTTTCGGTGTATAAGACACATTCCCTCCCCAAAAAAGTGGGTAGAAACGTCTGAGCGTCTTATACAGAGAATGTTGCCAAAGTCCTGCCCACCCACTGGCCTCTGCCTCCCAGCAATTTGCCTCCTTGCAGCAAACAGCCTGGTCAGCTTCAGCACAGCCTGATTTAGCAGCTGACTGTCGGTTGGATCAGCCTCCTGGAATACCAATGATTAACTGTTCCAGTCTGTAGGGATCGCCACCTCCACCTCTGTGCACACCATTTTTGGCTTCAGCGTGGCCCGTTTTTGGCCTCTGTGCGTCCCACAGGATGCACAGAGGCTTAAAACGGGGCATGTGGAGGCGATGACAATCCCTGCAAACTGGAGCTGATCATTGGTATTCTGGGAGGCAGATCCAATTGACAATTAGCTGCTCGTGCTAAATCAGGCTGTGTTGAAGCTGACCAGGTTTTTTGCTGCAAGGAGGCAAACTGCTGGGAGGCAGAGGCAGATTTTTTTTTTCTCCCCAAAAGCTAGGTGCGCCTTATCATTCGGAGTGTCTTATAGTCCGAAAAATACAGTTTGTTTTATTAGTAAATTTTATAATTGTATAAAAAAATTTCTTTCTGCAGCATAATATATTCAGACTTCTAATCCATTATTGTGCCTTTCTAAGTAACTAATTGTACATCTGAAATACACATATTCTTAAATAATTTAATCTTAGTTTTTCTCCTTAATTTTATTTTCATCCTTATCCCAATTAGTAACTGTTCTTAACTCATGGACCTCCATATATGGATTTCTTACTGTTTCCAGTGATGCCACATCACATTTTTCCTCTGTCCATTTTACAATTAGTTTTTATTCAATGTGGCTCAAACGCAGGCCATTAGCAGTAACTCTCCTCCAATGCTGCTAAATTACCTAATACTACCTCAGTGTATTTGCACTTCGATTCAGGATGGTTTAGCCAATCCTGAATTAGCTGATTTAGTCCCGCCCACTGCAAATAGCAAATAATGAACTGAGCAAGGAAGGGGTAGCACAGCATTTTGTTAGGTACCTTCTTTAGTCATGTAGAGGAAACACCACTCAAATCATCCTTTCTTTGAATAGGTATCTGAAACTGATTGTGGGCCATTCTAATTTTGTTGCAAAGGATAAAAGAAATGTTGGGGGAAGCAGTGAAAATGCTTTTAGTGTAGAGATGCCCAGCCAATTCACAACTACAATCACCTACAAATATTAAAGAACATATCCTACAGTTGTTAAAATAGTTCCTGTAATAAAAAGAGCACTGAAACAAAATTAACAAAGAATAGTATTTTTTTCTAGCTTCTTAAGGGTATCTAATAGCTTAGATTGTTCTTTGCCAACATTTTTCTATTTATGGTTGTATGGTTTGTAACCCACCCAGACTCACCTTATCGGGGCAAAGGCACCATATAAATTTAATTAATTAATTAATCAATCAATTAATTAATTGAAATGTATTTAAAAGAGTACAAAAAACTTTGCAACCTGATCTTACTTAACAAATCATGAAAAAGATGTGTGACAATATTTTCATGAATGTATTTTCACACAATATTTTTCTTAAGATCCAGTCTTAAATTATTCCTTCTAAATTAAATTATCTAACCAAGCTGAGCAAAATCCTTACATTTCCTCATCACAATTACACCAATAGTTCTAGCCTTTTTATTAAGTTGAATGGGTCACTATAAAATATATTTAGAATAGGTTTTTATTTAAGGCAGTAAAATTTAGAAATACTATGTACTATAGGTATGGATACAATGGTTTTAAAAAGTGAAGACTGTATGAAAATGGATCAGTCATACTGTGTGTATTCTCTTCATTAAACAATTTACATTCACATGACAATTTACCAGACGTGTCATATGCAAGTTGGTAGCTAGATTTTTTTTAAACTTTCCAGTCTAGAGTTAAGAAACAATAACTTAGATCACAGCCAGCTTCTATGCCTAAGGATTACTGCAAACTGAGGGTTTTGTTCAGCTAGCAGCTGAAATATTACCCTAACCAGATCTTTTATTGTAAAATACACATTGTTTATTTTTTGTAAATATTTGCTATTTATAAAGCTCAGAATTTTATTGAAGATGTCAATACTATATGAGCTCTATTTTGCACATTGGCAGGTTGTGATTGGTTTACTCAAAATGCAGCTGAATAAAATGCTGACATTTTTTTCAGAAAAGTCAAACAGACTGCAAAAGAATTTCCTGCAATGGATTGATTTGGGATAATAATGATAATAAAGTCAATTGCAATAGGCAGTTCTACTTGGAACAGCTTACATCCTGCCACAATATCTTTTTACACCATCAAAAAAACAATATCTGCCTATCCCGGGTCTCGGGAAAATACTTGAGTGGTGAATAAAAATACCAATCCAGCCTAAATATCTGTCTAGCAGTGTGACCAACCACAATAATTTTACATGTATTAAAATTGGCAGATTTCTGTGTGATTTTTTTCTTCAGCATAATTTCATATTAAGGAAGCAAAATGATTTATAAGCAAACACATGTAATGCTGACATGGGCTAAAAACAGAAGTATCTTTGTATCACTGAACTTTTATACTTAGACATTTATACCTACTTTATTACCGACTTGTTGTGTAATAATAATTCTTCCCTGATGCCATAAATCACACTGAAGATCTCATGTAGGATAAAAAAAACATAATAAATATTAAGTGTTAATGGAAAACCCTAGTTTCCCACACCATATCCAAATTTTCAAATACAGGAAACACACACTTAAAATCTAGGAGGAAAAACCTGTTTCAGTCAATATGTGTGTCTTACCTAACTTTGGAAATACTATCAAGTATTCTGCATTGCACTGTGGACAGGCAACTCGAGCTGTACTGTTTCCTCTTTGTTTTTCATCCACCCAACGCTGCAGACATGTTTGGTGAACCCATTTTGTAGAGCCTCTACATCTACATGGTCTCACCCATTCTGCTGTTCTGTCATCCTCATCAGTAGCAAAACAAACCCAGCAACTCCTGTAATTCAAACACAAGTCTTATCTCAGTTACAATTACAAACAAGACCAAGTTCTTCTTAGAAAAAGCCACATACCAAAGTTTAACCTAGAAGCATTTTTAATGTTTTATTCATCAAAGAAGAACACAATAAAAATACCAAATGAAAGGACCACATCTTTGACTAGTATTTGGAAATCTGAGTTCCAACGAGAATCTTTATCAACTTTTCTTCTTCCTTGGCAGAATCAATCTACTACAGGATGAATGTCTCTTCCCATTATAGACCATGATGTTTGTAGCATCCAGATTACATCCGCTCAACCCACCAGAGCAGAGAGGAAGGGAATGTTGTGGCTCCCCTCTCCTAAGGAGATACATTTGGTGGGACTAGAAGGGCCTTTCTTCTCCATGGTGGGTATCCTCCCTTTGGAACATCATCACTGTAAAGATTAGACTGCCCCCATTCGGACACTCTTTTGCAAGACCCTGCAAGACCTGATTTTGCCAATAGACCAGAATAGGATGGAGTCCATCAGGTGGCTTGTTTGATTGCTTGTTATTGTGGGGAGGGATGAGGGTTATTGATTTTACTTTTTTATATTATGTTTTTTATTATTTGTAACCCATCTTGAGGCTAAACTGGATACAATGTGGAGATCCTGATATTATGTCCAAGGCTGGAAGAGACGAGATGGGGCAAAATCTTGCTTAGTGCACATGGACTTCTGAGGATCTAAGATATTATGCTAACTGTCCTCTAGAAATGCTGAGTAGAAAACATTGCAGAGGGCATTAAAGAATACCCAATGACACTTGGGTCATATGAATATAAGTAAGCAGCTGGGAAGCATCTCCAATTCTTTGATTAATTTATCAGTTTCAATTTAATAAATTTAATACATTTACTTTTAACTTAAAATTGTTCTGAAACTCAAATCCACTGTTTAATAACAGCTTTAGCCTTCTCAAATTCTAAGAATAATAGATGTTTGGGTGAGAGGCAGATTAAATATAATACTCGTCCACCACTTAAGCATATAATTGTCAAATGTTATTAATGAGAGGAGCCAAGTTAAACCCCATCTGAACAAATAAAATTACTAGCCAAATGTTGCCTTCAGTTCTGAGTAGCTCGGCTCTAGTCTCAAGGTTGCATTAGGAACATAGCCAGGATTTTTTTAAAAAAACAACACATCTTAAGAAATCTTGTTGTGCTTTTTGAAGTTGGCATAAGCACTTAAGGGCACATCATACAATAACTGTGTAATTAATTCTGCAGGAAATCATTTGATAGCAACAGGAATAAAGTTGCTTCCATGCATTTAATGAAGTCTTGTAAAAGTGCTGCGGCAGCACTTCTTTTGTGTCCAAGAAAGGCGTAATAAACGTAAGCACTTTTCTTTTAGAAGCCTGAAAAAGAACTTAGATAATTAAAAAAAATAACTTGCTCTATGTCATGGTTGTTTATATGGTTATCTTTCAGTCCTGGTACTGTTGGAAAGCAACATGATTTCTGTTTTTTGATAGTTAATGAGTAACTGCATCTCTTTACAGCAGGAGTGTCAAACTGGTAGCCCGTGGACCTGATGTGTCTCTTGCAGGCCACGCCCACCCCGGCTCTGCAAAGGCAAAAAATATCGTGACGTCACAATACGATAGAGTTTGGCACCTGTGCTCTACAGTGTTGTAAGACTATTAAGGCTCTTTTGGGTCAATGACAAAATAATGGCATCTTAAGCATAAACCAAAATAGGTAATTTTTTTATCAATGTGTGAGGGGCATATAACTCTAACCCAGGGGTATCAAACTTGCGGCTCATAGGCCAGATGTGTCACACCCTGGCCATGCCCACCCCAGGTTTAGCAAAGGGGGAAAAAATCACAATATATCATGTGACGACATGACAACGTGAGTTTGACATCCCTGCTCTAACCCCTGCACACATTTGATAGGTAATTTATAGTATTTTTAAAAACACCTTTTTGATTTAATATTTGTATTAGGGACAAATTTTGGTTGAAAGGCATAAATAGAAAAATACAGTCATGGATTCAATGGATATCTTGTTCTAGTTGTAGGGGAAATGATAATTGATAATTAAATATAGCTTCTTTAGTGCTTTATTTTATTCTTGCACAAAAATACAATATGATCCTTGAATTTTTAATGAAAATACTATGAAAAATGTCCTACATAATGCAAATATTTAATTAAATAATAATAATCCCGCAAAATAAAGTACTGCTGTAAATGCTATTATAAAAATATCTATTAAACAAAATAGGAATGCAAAATATATTTCAGATCATAATTTTAAAAATTACAAATTATTCTAATCAAAGGAACAAAAGGACATATTCATTATTTTTATTTTAACTCACAGTAAGTCTGATGGTTACTTCATATAAAGTGGAGGAAAGGAAACACAATATATTGGAATATTCTTGTAGCAACTCAACAGACTAACAGAGTTAATGTTCATTTGAATGAGAGCAAAAATAAAAGCATCAGTGGATCATTATATGTACTTATCAAAGGTTTTTCAAATAAGTTTAAATAATACATACAGCATCACAAACAATGGCTGAATTGCAAAAGAATTGTATAATTATTTTTATAGTCTTGAACCTTTAGCATAATATGAATAAATATTATAATGGTAAAGAATTGCTATCTGTCAGAAGATTTATCTTGTTATTGATATAGGAGAACACTAAATAAAACCACTGACTTAAGAATCTTAGCTCTTGCCACATTTTCCATTTTCTTGTAATGAATAAAACATTACTTTTAGCTAGTAAGGTATCGGACAGCAATCTAAAATAGAAACAATTTGCTATGTCAAACAAAACACAACATCCCGTGGTCCTTACTATCTCTTAAGAAAGGTACAATAACCTTTAATGTTTTAAAGATCTTGGATATGGTTTAAAAATCAGGTTTTTTTTAAAAAAAACTATATATCTATTGCTTTTCACACAAAATACTTTCATATGCAAAAGACAACTTTTTGCATTTTTTTCACTTCCATATCACTCAAAGGTATTTCACTGAATGATTATAGCCTCTCAGAAATGGTCTAAAATTCTTTCTTCCAATCAATATTTATAAAAGGCAAACTGATCACATTTTTATTTTCTAGCATTTTGTGCTACAAAGTTGGCTATTACATGTGTTCAAATTTTACAGAAAGAGATTTATAGAAAGCCGAGAGTCAGAATCACACTTTTCAGCTAGTGTGAGATTTACACTGACAGTTTTGTTAGCCCTGTGTGTGATAAATTAGGATAAAACAAGAATATACACATAGTCTTTTTACAAATATAACAGTCATTTTCAAGGTGTTAACACAATTATTACCTTTCATTTTTATGTTAGAGGAGGAAAGAATAGATTTGAACAGTTCACAGCATTTCTATGCAGGATGCAACAATCCAAAATATATTGTTGGACATAAGTTTATTTATTTCTTACTTTTATCCTGCCTTTATTATTATTTCATTATTTTTATAAAAACAATGAACATACATAATACTCCTTCCTCCGTATATTTTCCCCCCAGAGCAATTCTGTCAGATGGATTGGAGGGAGAATGATTGACCCAAGGTCTCCCGACTGGTTTTTATGCCTAAGAAGAGACTTCTATAATCCTAACTATTCAGAGCCCTTAAAGGGTGGTCTGAACACGCTGAGACCGAGTGAAGAACTGGGGACCATTACCAGGGGGTGCGTCCTCAGTTTTTTCAACTCGGTCTGCAGAGCTAGGAGACTAGAGACTACCCCATCCTGGATTCTCCCTTCGGCTCAGTGGAGAATTCACAATCTCCTAGTTCCCAGGTTAGTGTCTTAATCACTAAACCAAACTAGCTTTCTTTTGAAGGCAAAGAGTTTTCTTTTCTCTTTTTAAAATAGGCAAATAATAAAATAACACTAAAGCTTCAGCAACATTCAACTTATGCAAATAAAGCAATACATTTCAAAACTTTCAACTGTTATAATTTTTGTAAATTTTGAATACTGACTCATTTGTATTTGACTGTCATTTATATCCTAGTTCTAACTAAAAATAAAATTAGACTGTAAAGAAGAAGAAAAAGTTGTATCTAAAAATAATTGCAACATTTTAATGAACCAGGGTTTCAGTATATCTGAAATTAAGCATTGGACTGTTTTTTAGGGTATATTCAAAGCACTAAAACATATCGGGTTTCAAGAGTAGGAATAAAGCTTTAAAGTGAAGCAAAACTGGTACAAGGCATTGTTTTGTTCAGAACAGTATGAAGATATTTAAAAAGATCCTGTTAAAATATATTTAATTATACTTTCAAGTATATTTTAATCTACAAGATAAAATACTTCAGTTTTTAGAACTGAAAAGGCATGTGAACAATCTTAAGCAGCAATTTAAGCACTTAATCTCAATTCTATTTAAAGATTTTACAAGCTTTGTATTGTAGCACTAAACTAAAATATGCTTTGTCATTCTCTGTCAGTAACACTAATCAACCACTCTTCCCCAGCACCCATCATGGTTATTAATTTATCTTGTCAGTAACTTCACAGAAAAAATAAAGGTGAGATAAAATGCCTTCTTAAATTAATCCTTCTTTGGGGAAGGTGATCTACTTTTAATAAACATGTGAACAAAGATTCTAAATGCTATTGACAGCAGAGTCTTGTTTCACCTGTTATGTAAAAAGCTTAGAACATTTATTTTCTTTCTCAGAACAGACAGCAAGCAATGTGCTAGTGTATCTAAAATAATCACATTCTAAAAACTGAATTCTGGTGTTTACATATGGAAAACACTTAGCATTTGGAGTAATTTCTCTTTACATTCCTTTTTCAAAATAACTCCCATATTTAAAGAATAAAAAAGGTTCCAATTTTTTTTGTATGGACTATAATTATGTGGTAATTAGCTTTAAAAGTAATGCACAGTTGAAAATGGCATTTTAATATCAATGTAAGCACATAAAAGACTACAGAAAAATGTGACAATAATGTGACATCATAATTATCATAACTTGACGACAATATATTTAATAGTCTTAATTATCTATCATATTAGGGATACAGCCCACTAGCCCCTGAATTCTAAATAGAAGTCAGTATAATGTTTTTGCCTCTGTTACATAAGACTGTGCAAATACTGGAAAGTACTGCTCAGCCTCTACAAACATCGATAGAAACAGATGAAGAATGATTCTTTACTGCTAATGGCAGAGAATGACAATGCACATTTAATATAGTGCTGCTATATGAGGAAATTCTATGGAATAAAATAAAGTTTAAGTGGCTGCAAATGTGTATGTGGTACACATTATGACTTTTTCTAGGGAAAACATGCAGTGCATAGCTTTTAAAATTCACATAACTGGGAAGGGAGAGTGGCCTCTCCCACTAGAATGCACTGGGTAAGGATTCGTCTTTACAACCTCTGGCTAAATCAAGCCTGGTTTTTCTTTTTTTGGCTTCTTCTGTCACACCAAATTTGCTCCCATGATCTTCTGTTTTCAGGCAGTTATCCTTCTGGACAACAGACAGAAGAGTTCTAAGTCTTTTTATATAACCGTCTCAAAATTCCTTTGAGATGAAAAAAATGCAAAGGCAAAAATATGCAGAGCATGTTTTTTTGGAATCTTTTCCAATTAATTTACCAAAGTGGTCATAGGACATGTCTGCATTTTGTTTTGTTATGTAGGAACGTGTTGCATCTATGTCTGTGTGTTGTGGCAGCATTCTGTGCCATTTTCCACAAGGACACAATGGGGTTTTATTCTGATCTTTTTTTGGTTCACTCCCAGCTGGATCTAAACTAATCTATTTTCAAGTTTTATCTTTATTTGGAGGGGGGAGGGGTGACTTTTATGTTTGGTCGTGTTTTGTTTTTGAAACAGAGTCCCAAACCCCTTTG
Organism: Pseudonaja textilis; assembly: GCF_049901715.1. Lineage (NCBI taxonomy): Eukaryota > Metazoa > Chordata > Lepidosauria > Squamata > Elapidae > Pseudonaja > Pseudonaja textilis. Next base: position 26,764,489 of record NC_141993.1, read on the forward strand.
TATAATTTTGGTCTATATTTTGCTGAGTTAGGGAAAAAGAAAGACACAGGTGTAGTTTGACTGGCTATGTGCCATCAAGTTGGTGTCAACTCTTGTCATCCACATAAAACTGGCTCTTCAGGAGTTCCCACAGTGCATTCATCACCTGCACATTAGAACATTTCTCCAGAGACCTATATGCAATGTATCCAAAGTATGATCATTTAAGCCAGGTCATTTATGATTTAAGTGAGAAATCTGTGTCGATTTCAGATTTCTTTCATTTTTTAACTTGACTTTCCACAATACTATCAGTATTTTTTTTTCTTTTCCCAAACATTGGATTTGAAAAGTATCAATACTTCCTATCCTGCTGCTTTAAAATCTACCATCTAACATTGTCCAATTAAAGAGTTTTTTAGGGTATTTGATACTGTTTATGGTTGGAAATTTACTTCTATCAATAAATAGTAAAAAAAACATACATTTTTTTTGTATACATTATACATTTTTTATAATGGCTTTACATAGGGAATAACTTTAGAAATGCAAAACAGTATTACTGAAAGCCTCACAATATTACTGTATATTCATGCTCTCTTTAGGAAGCAATTTATGGTGCCAGCTTATATTATTATAAAGAAATAATTGTGATTTGTCAATTTTGACTATAAAAGCCCCTTATAATGTAAATAACTGTAAAATTCGGTTTATCTACTTTCTGCAAAGCTCATAGTTTGCTTTTGGCTTAATGTCATTGTTTATTTTTCCAACATAATGATGTGAAAAAGTAATATCAAACAAACATAATTGGTTATTCATTTTTATAGTCAAAGACCAAAAATGAACTCCTAGAAGAGAGGTCTCCAAACTTGGCAACTTTAAGACTTGTGGACTTCAACTCCCAGAATTCCTCAGCCAGCATAGGATAGCTGGCTGAAGAATTCTGGGAGTTGAGGTCCACAAGTCTTAAAGTTGCCAAGTTTGGGGACCCATGTTCTAGAAACTACATGTCCATTTTCACATATATTTTGTAGAAGTAATATAGAAATAGATTTGGCACAGCTTTCAAGATTTTTTTTAACTTCCAAGTCTAGTCTATGCTACACATGCTCATTAGGGTAAAAAAGCCACTTAATTTAATATAGGGTTTAATAAAATATGGGAGTACAGCCTTAAGAATTCAGCATAGATGTATTGCATATTTCACTTTTGCTTGCTAAAATTAATTTTAAAAAAATTCCTATTAATAAAAGTGATATACCATCTTTAAACCACATTTACAACTGAACTGACCCCCAAACTCATTTATCTTGTTCCCATAGTAACCAAGCAGGTGCCTATAGGATGTCCATAAGATATGAGCGCAATTTTATGTTTAAGTTCATATTCTCTAATATTGAGATTTCTGCTTTGATCTTGATAATATATAGTCAAATTAATTAATAGCCATCCATAGCTTTATCTGCTATGACTTTGACTAGTTTCCTTTTAAAAAATCACCGGTTTGCTGATATCACCCAATTATATAAGTTGGAAACTTACAATCCTTTACTATAAGATAATGGTTTATATTATATTAAAATGATATTTATACATTATTTAAACAGTATATTTTAAATAAAACCAAGAGATAAAACAACCAAGACTGCCATAGGGTACGGGCAATGGTCTGCCAGCACAGGAGAAGATTGTTCAGCAACTCACAAACCACCACTTATAGTATTATTATTCCAAATCTATCTGCAGCAAAATAAAGGACTTGAAGATTATTCACAATAATTAGCCATGCCGGTGCACTGTGGATAGGTAAATAAATGTTCTTTTTAACTTCTCAGTATGACACAGAGAGACTGACATATCTTGCTATTTCCCATACCTGAGGGCTGGAACCTGGGTCTAGCCACTTCTAATCCAGCACTACACCACACTGATTTTTCAATTATACATCAATCTCTCAAAAGTATTGTCCTAGATTTTGTAAAATTTATATACTGCTTGGAACATAGGATTCTCTCCCCTACCACTGTTGATCCTACTGAAACAGAATAGATTTGTAATTAAACAATGCTCTGAAGCAGTGAAATATCAAAAGCATGAAAATCATAGTTCTTTGGTTTATTCCAATGATGTCCTTTCTGATTGCAATATATTTTTATACCTTTGAGATAAAAGAGAAGCCACCATAAAATTTATCCCATGTTAATGATAGATTGACTAGACTAACAGAAGACTCAGATATCTACGTTCATACAACTGACCTAGTCATCTGGTGTAGGGGTCTCCAACCTTGGCAACTTTAAGACTGTGGACTTCAACTCCCAAGCTGGCTGAGGAACTCTGGGAGTTGAAGTCCAGAAGTCTTAAAATTGCTAAGGTTGGAGACCCCTGATCTGGTGCAGGGATCGCCAGCCAGTAGGCCGCAGCCCATTGGTGGGCTGCGAGAAAATTTTGGTGGGCCGCAGAGAAATCTCATCCCCCCAAAGCAATTAATCCAGGCTGCGCAGAAACACAAGGCTGCGCCGCCCACATGGCCTGCAGGAACCCTCCCCACCCACTCACTCCTTACCCAGTAAACTTGCCTACTAAATTGCTATTTTTCCTTTTTCCGACCATCATTTGTTCTGCTGTGCCAGGATATTTAGATTAGCTAGGAAGCGGGAAATGGTTGGGTTTCTTGCTTTCTAGCTAGTCTTTAGATCTTCGGCTCTGCTTTTAAGCACAGCCGAACCTCCCTTAGGACTGAAGGTTTGCTTGCAAGCAAATTCAGTGCAGACTCACAGCAAGCAAATTTGAGAGACTGAGCTAGCCGATGGCAGGTAGATAGATCACTGAATGATTCTGTGAGCAACTCAATCTGCCTGCCTGCTTTGCCTGATTTTGGATAAAAGTTGCTCTTTTTTAAATAAAAAATTCAATATTTACATGTATGGTGTGTTGTGAGTTAATTTTGTGAGTTTGCTTGCTAGCAAATTTTATGAGTTTGCTTCCAAGCAAATTTTATGTGAGATTGAGCTAGCCAATGGCAGATAGATAGATCTCTGAATGAATCTGTGATTCTGTGAGCAACTCAATCTGCCTGCTTTGCCTGATTTTGGGTAAAAGTTGCTCTTCAATAAAAAAAATCAATATTTATATAAATATTTATATTTACATACAAGCCATGCCTAGCCAGTCACATGACCACCAAACCACACCCACAAATTAGGGCCAAAGCCACAGAACCGGTTAGTGGTCCCTGGGATCTAAAGTTATGAGTTTGGTGGTCCCTGAGGTCAAAAGGTTGGCGACCTCTGATCTGGTGCATATGATACCCATTGGCACAAAGGTTTTGTATATACTACCAATCCTAGATAGAAAATGTATCTCCTTATATAATTCACTCTACCTTGGATTCATTTGTGTGTGTGTGTGGGAGCTTTATCAGGTTCTTAGTATTTTACTATTTTAGTTCTGATAAGGATAAGCTGTCTTTTTCTATCAGAAAATATTCTCCTGGTTTCTTAGCTTCTCCAGCCACTGTAGTACTAAAGTTAAGAGACCATGAACTTGATTCCTTCATTAAACCTGGTGAAAGTAAATTCCATACAGACTGACTTAATATTAATTTGTTTTGCACCTCTCTTTGTTCTAATACCTGATACCAAGGGCCTACAGCCATGCTTAATTAATTTAAATCTGTGATTGCTATAACTGCAACATTTTCAACCCAAATGTTTTCTTATAGTGACCAAAAAACACACAAGATCCTGTGGTGCTGATATCGTCATATTAAGCCTCTGAAGCGATCAGTGCTGAAGGATAATGACAAAAACAAAGGGGGGATGGTGGTGGATGGGTTTCCACATAGGTTCCTACTGAGTATCCAAAATTCAGTTCCATTCCACTGACTTCCTTATTCACCTATCTGGGATGGGTGTTTTTTTTTTTAAAAAAAAGCTAAACTGAGGGCAAACAATAATCAGAATATTATATACATTTATTCAGAACATTATATAAACGTATTCATAAAAATCAATATTGTAAACCAATCAATATTACGACTTTTAAGCTTGCTTCTTCAACCAATCCACCCTCACCAAGACTAGGCACGCACGCCCCCAACTACCTCAATTCAAATTACAACTGGCCTTAAATGCAAGCTACTCAATGCAAGAAGCCTTGTAAATAAAATACCTGAATTTCTCCTCCTATGAAATACGGCTAAATTCGACATCATATTTGTCTGTGAAACATGGCTCAACGCATCTCTCCCTGACTCCATTACCTCAGTAAGAGACTATCATGTTTACCAATCCGATCATGAAATCCGTAGAGGAGGTGGGGTTGCTATCTTCTATAAAAGGTCCCTACATCTAAAAAACATCCAAGTTACCCAAGAGCTTGCTCTTCCTGAGACCATCGTCTGTGAACTGTCCTTAAATATCACATTTCGGTTCTTACTATGTTACAGAGCCCCTGATGATGACATCGAACATGTAAACAAGCTAAATACACTACTAACATGGGCAGCATCCTTCCCACACACTTTTATCTTGCTTGGTGATTTCAATCTACCTCATATTAACTGGACCCTTAACGAATGTACAACTGAACCCATACACGCAACCTTCTACAATGCTGTAACAAATCTGGGACTGGAACAACTAGTAACAATACTAGGCTTAATAACTGTCTCGATCTCATCTTCTGCAATAGTTTGAATTCAATTTACGATCTCATCTTCTGCAATAGTTTGAATTCAATTTACGGAATACAAATTAAAGAACCCTTTTCCAACAGTGACCACAACATGATTGACTTTTGTCTCAACATACGTCCACACAAAAATTATCACAATGACAAAATCCCCAATTATAACTTCAAAAAAGGCAACTATGATCTTATAATCAACGATCTCTCTTCCCTTGATTGGCAATTTCTATTCACTGGATGCAATACTGTTGAAGACCATTACAACATATTCTTACTAGAAATCAAAAGAGTCATCAAACTATATGTACCAATAACAACTCCCCAAACCAGGAAAAACAGATTACCCATAACAATAAGGAAGCTTCAATCCAAAGAGATCACTTTGACAAAAAAACAAATCTGGTCATGTTGCCAACTTCAAAAGCCATTACAAAAATCTATGCCACCAGATAAAAACTGAATGCACCAATTATCACATTAAACAAGAAGAAAACCTTCTACGCACCAATTCCACACATGCTTTCTACAATTTTGTAAACAACAAACTAAAAAACTCAAGGTCCGTCCCACCCCTGAAAGGGCCTAATGGCAAAGACTGCAACAATGACACCATCAAAGCAAACCCCTTTAACACATTCTTTGGCTCAGTATTTGTAAACAGCAATGGATCAAGCCCAGTACTGCCTAGTCAAACCACAGACAACTACAATGATTGAATACATATCTATTTTACAGAAGACATTGTTGAAAAAGCACTGCGCAATCTAAAATCACCCCTATCTATGGGACCAGATGGAATATGTGCCTACTTCTTAAAAAAGCTATCCACTGCCATAGCCAACCTCTAAGAATAATCTTTGAAAAATCTTTCAGAACCAGCTCCTTGCCAAAACTATGGTCACAAGCCACGGTCATCCCCATCTTCAAAAAGGGAGACCCCAGCCTAGTTGAAAATTACAGACCAATTTCCTTATGCTGCATCACCTGTAAAGTCATGGAATCAATTATTAACCAATCCATCCTCCTCCACTTAGAGACAAACAACCTACTCTCTAATAAACAATTTGGTTTCAGGAAAAAACTATCATGTAATCTGCAACTCTTACACTGCAAAAACATATGGACTACACAACTCAATCAGGGCAAAGCAATAGCTGCAATCTACATAGACTTCTGAAAAGCCTTTGATTCAGTGGTACAAGACAAACTACTAAAACTAAAATCTTATGGTATCTCTGGATACCTACACAACTGGATAGAAGCATTCCTGTGAAACAGACAACAAATGGTAAAAATTGGGAGCGTCCTATCAAATTCTGTACCTGCCAATAGTGGTGTCCCCCAAGGCAGTGTTCTAGGACCAACTCTTTTCATACTCTACATAAATGACCTCTGTGATCATATTAAGAGCAACTGCGTTCTTTTCGCTGATGATGTAAAGCTGTTCAACACCACAGACAATACTGCTACCCTTCAAAAAGACCTTGACTATGTATCAGAATAGTCAAACAAATGGCAACTTCAAATCTCAACAAATAAATGCTCTGTCTTGCATATTGGCAAAAAAAATCAGAAAATAAAATACAAGCTAAATAGTCAAGACTTTGTTGAGGAACCAAACTTTGTCAAGGACCTTGGAGTACTCATCTCAAATGATCTAAGTGCTAGAGCCCACTGTAACTACATAGCCCAAAAGGCATTAAGAGTTGTTAATCTCATCCTACGTATCTTCTTCTCTGGTAATATCACACTACTAACTAGAGCATACAAAACATTTGCTAGACCAATACTCAAATACCATCAGTCAAATTCCATCAGTCTGGAACCTCCATTACGTATCTGATATTAGCACAGTTGAGAAAGTCCAGAAATATTTCACAAGAAGAGTTCTCCACTCCTCTACTCCTGGAAGAATACCTTATACCACCAGATTTAAAATTCTAGACCTAGACAACCTAGAACTACACCGTATTCAGTCTGATCTAAGTATATTATATTAAATTATATATTGCAATGTCCTACCTGTCAATGAATACTTCAGCTTCAACCATAACAACACAAGAGCAAACAATACAAACAAACTCAAGGTTAATAGCACCAAACTTGATTGCAGGAAATACCACATCAGCAACAAAGTGGTCAATGTCTGGAATAGTCTACCTGACTCGGTGGCTTCTTCCCCAAACCCCAAAAACGTTAACCTGAGACTGTCTACTATTGACCTCACCCCTTTCCTAAGGGGTCTGAAGGGGGCGAGCATAAGCGCACCAACGTGCCTACGTCCTATTGTTTTTTATTTTTCTTATAAGTATCTATCTCATGTATTCAAAACTATATTTATTCTTATACCTGTATCTTGTAAGCGATTGACAAATCAAATAAAATGTAAATGTATAACATCAACTCAATTTCAACTGGAATATACGGGTGAATAATAATAATGTCCGAGGTGAAAGATGCCTCAACCGCAACAAATTACAACCCACGGGCCTCTTTTTCCTCCCCTCGCCTCCTCCTAAATAAGCAGTCCTCTGTTTCTACCCGGCCCTTTATTCCACCGGCGTCTCTCATTGTGGCCGCGTCTCTCAGCTGAGGGAAGGCGGGACGTTCCCAGAGGCTTCCCCCGCCACCCCTCCGTCGCGATCGGCTCCGTGTCTCTCTGCCCCCCTTGAGGCACCTCAGCAGGTCGCCCGTCACTCGTCCCGTCCCTCCCCCCCAACTTTACTCCTGCTCTCTTCTCCTACCTGTCCAGGGTCTGCGACACTACAAAGCCCGTCTGTTCCGACATCCTCCCCGGGTGCGGGAAACCCGGGGGCTCGGCTAAAACAGGCGCCAGGAACCACTCTAGAAAGCAAGGCCCGGAGCCTGCCAGGAGGAGGGGGGTGGGCAAAACAAACAAACAAACAAACAACACCCCCCTCCCCGAGTGCCCGGATGCTTCGTTCGCGGTGACAAAAGACGCCACTGAGGACGAGCGCCGTTCGCACACCTGGCAACCTGCGGGAGAGCGCGCGAGACTGAGAGAAAACGAAGAAAACGGAGAAAGGGAGGGGGGGGGAGAAGAAAAAAAAAAAAAAAGCAAGGCCGCGACCTCCGAACAGCGAGAGACGAGAGGGGAGGAGTAAGAGCCACTGCGCACGCGCCGGCTCTTACCTCACAGAGGAACCGCTACTGTGCTTTCCCCCCCCCCTCTGGCTGTAAGCGAGACTGCCGTCAGCGCTCAAGTCACCATGGGAGATGTAGTTCCCGCTCCTTGCTACCCGTGAGGGGATTTAAATCCCCCTTCTTTCCCCCCCACCCCCCGCCCGCCCTTTCCTCCTCCTTCTAACGGCGCGCGCGTTAAGGTTGCTCTCACCCCCGTCCTTAAGCCGCAGCTGGGTGTGTGAGCGCGAGGCGGGTGGCATTTTTGCCTTCGGCTGCGGACGCGGCGAGATGGCTACGCTCGCTGCGGGAAAGGTCAGCATCTCGCCCCTGTCAATTTCTCTGCGGTTGGCTTTTCCTTTCGTCCACTTTGTCTCGGTCCCTTCTTGGGGGAGCGGGGAAAAAAAGGGCACCGATTCGTAGTTAGGTGTTTATAATGTGAATTACATCCTTCCCCCAAAAAAAACCCATGGCTTTCCTTTTCTTACAGGTTTGTCTTCTATGTCGTTCTCCTATTTCCCAAGTCTCATCCGAGACGATGATATTATTATTATTATTATTATTATTATTATTATTATTATTATTATTATTATTATTATTATTATTATTATGCCAACTTGACCAATAAAAATGGGTGGCTCCTTAGCTGTCAGTAGCCAGAAAGAATGTGAGGAAAACAAAACGAGAACCAGCCTCAGGTGGATGAGGCAAATTGCTCTTTTTTGAGGATAGGACCATACATACCTTCCTCCTCTTTCCTCCCAGTGAAGCTCTTAAAATTAATGTTGAATTGGGAAGACAAACTCTGTCTTAATTTTGGGACTGTGTTTCGGTGGGGTAACCTCTTAAAATATGTCTACTCCTAAAGGAAGAGTTAGTATTTTCTTTAACCAGCATGTTGTTTACAGAGCTACGTGAAATGGAGCAGAAAGAAGAAATGTCCCAGGCAAGAAGCGTTGAACTTCCAGCTACTATCTAGATGTCAGATTTTTTAAAAATTATATCAGGATGATGTAGTAGATAAAACATAGTACATGGGTGGGGGTGGCCTTGGTGCTCTCTGAGCTTGGTTGTTTTCTTGCAAATGTTTCATTACCCAAACTGATGATGTTACCTAGTTTGGATAATGAAATGTCTTCAAGAAAATAACCAAGCTCAGAGAATCACCAAGGACTCCTCATTTCAACTCTGACCACAAATATTCTCCTCTATCGAAACATGGTACAGTATACTTCGTTAGAAAAAAGAAAACCAAGAAACCTAACCAGTGGCTTGGTTCACACCACACACTTATCCACGGTTAACAGTCAGAGTTTATTCCATTAACCCATTTTTTTTGAATGTGAAATAACAGTTGAAACCATAATGTAATTACATAGGCTAAATTCCCTCAATGGGCTATGCTAAAATACGTATGGCAAGTTGTTTTTCGGTATATTGTACAGAGTGGGTTTTCTTCTAGGAATCTAACAGAAATAATGCTAATGTTACTTTAGCTTTGTTTTTGTTTTTTTAATGTAGATTAAATAGGTCCATCTGACTTAGAAGATTGCAGATGGCTTTGGTTTAAGAGTTAATAGTTGGGGATTGAAGAAATTTTGTATCCTTAAAAGTTGTAATCAAAAATTACAGTTTGTTTTCAAATGGATCCTCTCATTTCTAAACTACAAATTTAAAAGTATTCAATGGCCTAATTTGGTCATTTTGGTTCCAATAGCCTAATTTAATGATTTTTGTTTCCCAAAGAAAGACAATTTATTATTTTATGTAGAGCTAAAGCTCATTTATTTATCAAGAACTAGCAATTTTTCTATCAATTTTAAATACATATCAGCTGCTAGCTTGTTCACCTGATAAACAAGACACATAGTAGGATATAATAATTTGTATAGCTATTTTAATAATGGGATGTCTTATTTTTAGGGAACTAGTTATTTTCTTATCAATATGTGAATTGAATATAAATACAAAATGTTATGTTTAATATAGAACTCTGTATGCTGAATTTTATATGAAAAACTACGTGTTTTTGCATTCTACCCATAGCATTTGATATCAGTTCCATATTAATTTTGCAACCATAAGAATCAATGTATACCAGTTTTTCTCAAGATACTTCAGTTATGCTGTATTTCTAATTCTATTACTCACAGCCTCATCATTTTCCTTAAGAGAATCATGAACCTACATCAAGTTGTGAATTGAGGGACAGTGTTATACTGTTGTAAATATAGCTACAAGCTGATCTTGTCTTTTTTTCTCAAATCTCTAATGTTCATTTATTTTTCAGTTATGGGTATAACATGTTGTCTTTAAGAAACATATGACTATTTAACTTGAAAGACAAAATTTACCTATGTTTTATACTATTTCTAAACTTTCTGAAGGCTTCATTTATAGAAATACAGAAACAATATTGACTTTAAAGTGGTAGATTTTGCTCAAGTCTTTGGACCTTCAATATCACGGGTGTCAAACTCGCAGCATCACGTTGCCGTCACATGATGTTTCTTGATGTTTTTCCCATTTGCGGAGCTGGGGTGGGCGTGGCCTGCGTGTGATGCATCTGGCCCATGGGCCGCCAGTTTTACACCCCTGTTCTATATGTTTAACTTCCAAATAACCTATCATGCAATGAGACAGATGTTGAATTCTACCAGTATTTAATACTCTGGATATAGAAATGAATAGATAGAAGAAACCCTGGGGAAAGAATGAGTAGATGTCACTGTATCTTCTGCTCTAATAACACAAATACTTGTTCTCCAGGGTACATTCTCCTTATTTTACTATTTGTTCCAAAATACTGTAACTTTAAATAAAAATATCCCTTACTGTTCTACATTTGAAGAGTTTGCCCTTACATGAAATTGTTTATTTTCATGCCCTTTCACAACATAAAATTTCTTCCAAGTCACATCTGACTCCTGGTAATTTTAAGGATGTGTCTATTAGGGCTTTGACAATAATCAAAACTTCATAAAAGATACTTCCTGTGACATTTTCTCTATCTTGAAGTAATCTACAAAATTCAAATTTTGGTATTTAATCCGCAAATGCATATATTAACTAGCATGTTATGTTTATCCTACCTAACACATTTTACATCGCTTTCATTGTTCAGACAATGAGAAAACATTTTGTTTCTAAATATATAATAATGACCTTTTAATACAAAAATTATTTTTTTAGTAATTTAATCTAATTAAGGTTTCAGTGGAATCTATCTAGAATGCTTTATTCATTCATTTTTTATGCTGGGCCTTTCGTCTCTTTCCTATTAAAAGAAAACATGTTATTCATTAGATATTTCAGCCACGTTTTATGTCTATTAGGACTTCCTCATCTATAGTTTAAATAAATTTTCATCCTGATTTTATTTTTTATTAAATTGATAAAACAACAAAAATGCAAAAATAAGGAAAGGGAAAGAAATACTTATACACTGATAAAGAAAACATTACAGAGAAAATTTGAAAGGAAATATGATTATAGAATGAAAATGAAAATAGATTATATAAAAAATAAAAAAAAACATTCTAATAGCCATTCTCCTCCCATCCCCAGCCCCCATTTTTCCTAATTGCTAATTGCTACTTAAATATTTTTATACCATGGTTTGTGTGATTGTTGCTCATTTTTATTGTGGATTGTTTTAATTATTTTAAACAGCTGCTCTTTTTTCCTCAGAAGCCATATTTCTATATCTTAGTTTGCCTTCTTGAGTAATACGTTTTATATAAAGGAACCATTTCTGCTTGAATTTGATATCTCCTTTGATCTTAATGACTTCATCAGTAAGTTCATATTGCTTTCTTTGATTTACCATTATCTTTTTCACAATGCTTTGACTTCTTATTAATCAAGTCTACAGGCCTGGGATTCGAAGTAATAACCAGATCCAACTCTGTTTAGCTTTCTGAGATTAGCCAATGCTGGCTAGATGCTGCCATCTAGCTGGGCCATCCACAGTATGTATTGATGTGGTTTACATATGACTAATTCTAAAAAAAAATGTCTATCATAATTGCTTGGTTATTATTGTCAATTGTAGAACACATGTATCACTTCAAAGGAAATCAGAGTGATATTCCCAATATATGGGGTTAGAACAATAAATAAAAATAAATAAATAAAATGGGTCAAATTAGCAAAAGCAAGAATTTTTGACATTAAACATAAAAAGAAAAATTAATCATCAAAAACCCTTCAAAAAGTGATACCCTAGATTCATATATAAAATAAAAAAATTATATTACTTCAATTAAGTATTTTACTTCCTTCTTCTGAGGGCGCTCTCAGCCAGTGTTGATAGGAGGGGAGAGATCCAGTCCTTGTCCACTGCTTTTCAGGGTTCCACAGGGCTCGGTACTCTCTCCGCTCCTGTTCAACATTTATGTGAAGCCGCTGGGTGAGATTATCCATCACCATGGGCTGAGGTATGACCAATATACTGATGATATTCAACTGTATGTCTCGATCCGTGGTGAGTTAAGTAATGCCATGTCCTTCCCCTCGTAGTGCCTAGAGGCTGTTAGAGCTGGATGGGGAGCAACAGGTTATAAACCCCTGCAAGACCGAGTGGCTATGGTTTGGGGTTTGTTGGCTTCAGGAGAATTGCCACTTTTGGTCTTGGATGGGGTGGCACTACCCCAAACAGACCTTGTGCGTAACCTAGGGATTCTCCTGGACCTGCGACTCCTGCTCAAAGAAAAGGTGGCGGTCGTGGCCAAGAGGGCCATTTCCCTACTGTGAATTGTGCGTCAGTTATGCCCTTTCCTGGAACAATGGTCCCTACTCCCAGTCACTCATGCCCTAGTTACTTTCCGTCTTGACTATTGGAGCACACTCTACATGGGGCTGCCCTTGAAGAGCATCCGGAAGCTCCAATTGGTGCAAAATGCAGCAGCCCGCATGGTTTTGGGCAGACCTCGGTGTGCACATGTATCACTTCTCTTGTAAGAGCTACATTCGTTGCTGATTTGCTTCTGGGTGCAATTCAAGATGCTGGTTGTCACCTTTAGAGCCTTCATGGCTTGGGACCAGGTTATCTGAGGGACCCTCTCTTGCTGGTCACATCTACCCAACCCATCAGAGCGTGGAGGCAGGGAATGTTGTGGGCCCCATCCCCGAGGGAGACTCAGCTGGTGGGAGCCAGAAGAAGGGCCTTCTCCGTGGTGTCTCCCTCTCCCTGGAACATCATTCCCCCAGAGATTAGAACGGCCCCCACTCTAATACTCTTCTGGAAGGTGCTGAAGACCTGGTTCTGCCAGCGGGCCTGGGGAACCCAGAGCGGGATGGAGCCCATTAAATGGCTCGTGTGATCGGTCACCAGAGTGGGAGGTGATTTTATTATATTGTACTATATTAGTTTATTTTATTCTTTTTGTTAGTTTTGTTGTTTTAAATGTGGTTTTATATTCTGTAAGCCGCCTTGAGTCTCCATGGGCAAATAGGCAGCAATATAAATTCAATAAATAAATAAGTAGTAAGCAATTTACAATGTTGGTATCACAAGTAAAACAACTTAACTCCTTTTGAAGATCTCCCTAAGTGAGTCAGTAAAAAGAATTTGGGGCAAAACATAATGCTGAATGAAATAATTGAGTAGTATGAATATATGTGGGAGAAATTATCCTTGCCATCTTTAATTATACATTTAAATTGGACTAGAAACTAAAATGGAAACTAGTACAGATCAAATAACAGTGTGATGTTTCAGGGTGCCGTCTTCAGAGAATAGCTGGCTTTCAACCAATAGAATTTTTGTTATGTTTGGCTTCTTTTAGTAATTTAGTCTGGAAAAGGCAATTGACAGTATTTGGCTTTAACATGCCACATTTAGTTGACACCATCTGTGAATCTATTACAGAATGCTCTCAAATTATGAATGAATATAATTTGCCCTTGCCCTTAAATGGCAACTGTCCAGTAAAATAAAACTTTATTGTACTGTATTTATTTTTCCACACATCCAGACTTCCACACCACTCTCAGACATTAGATCAAAGTTCCAACTGCTTCCCTCAAAAAGAACAAAAGGGAGACTGAAGTATATATAATGCTTTTATTGGGAGACAGACCCCTTGAACCACATCTGAACAAATATGGCTAGAATTCATTTGCTCAGGTATAATTAAAACAGATGATTCAGATATTTAAATTCAATATAATTTAAAATTCCAAGAATTATGAAAATAAAGCTCCTTTGTACCTTAGCATATAATATCTGGAGCTACCTTATGATGGAATGCTTAGGTCTTTTATGTCTTCCCCATGTAATTTTGTCAGACAAAATGCTACAGGCAGTAACTGGAAAAACAGATATTTCTATGCATTAACTTAGTACTTAAAAGTTAATCCATCCTATTAATTGAAGTGATTTGTAATTCCAGCACGCTGGATATTCACACAGAGTTTAAGAATTTTTAATAGGAAAATGCCAGATGCAATGTTTTGAAATACATTGATTTATATATTTGCTCATTCTTATTCTGTTATATTTGACTTGAAGACATATGAATGTTGTTAAATATGTAAGTCAATTATTTCATTAAAAGGATATTAAAAATATTTTGATGAAAAAAATTAAAATCTACATTCAGTTCCTGTAGGTTTCTTAAAATTATAATTTCTTTATTTACAGTTACTAGCTAGAAGTTTCCCACCATAAAGAATGTTATGAAAATATAGTATGTTACATTTCTCATTTGTTTTAACAGAGTTTCTACATGTAAAGTCAGTTATGGAAAAGAGAAATCAATTGTCATATTATCCATGGTATATTTTAAAGTCACATAAGATTTTGTGTATGGCTGTGTGCGTGTGCACATTGCCTGAAAAGAAGGGCTAACTTTCATTGTAAACAGTAAGGGATAAATACTAAGGGATTTTTAAAAATCCATGGATATATGCAAGAATAGACTACGTATGATTTTTTTTTAAAAAAAAATTGCAAAGCAGGGAGAAGTAGAGACACAATAGATCTGAATATATGTTGATATATATATTAAACCTTTTTAATGGAATGAAATCCAGCTGCTTAGTTAAGGTCTAAGGTTATAACGACTTACTTTGGGCAGCTATTACCCGGTTGATTTTAATTCAGATACGATATAAATCTCTAAAAAACAAGGAAACGTTCGCGTTTTGATCCATGTCTAAATTAAGATCAATTATTCATATATGATTAAGTAACTATTATTTCCAAACGTACCTGTTAGGCCAGTTTTCCTTGTTGAAAATCTATATAGCCGTAGTTCCTGTTAATAAACGTGCCTCGCTGGTTTGAATAGTGTACTACAGTATTCTCCCAGACTGCCTCTGTTCGAAAGAGCTCATTCGCATAAAACTTCAACCCCCACAATTCCACTCCCGCGCATGCGCCTTAAGCTTATAGTTGTCAAAGTGCTCTTGCCAGAGCAATTTCTATTTATCATATACCAAACCCGAAAGAAGGAAATAGACATACTGTCCCTACCTTTCATTGCTCTTTAAATACAGAACACTCAAAAGGTAAATGTTCTAGGCATCTTGCCTTGACTGTGTGGGTTACTGCATGCAAATGAAGTACGAAGGGGATATTTTTTCTGTAGTATACTTTGGATTGACACAAATATATTCAGTGGGAGAAAAAGGGGTGGAGAAATCAGGGGACTCTGGATATTAACCTACAGGTAGGTATTTGGCTACCTGCTTTTTTTTTTTAGAGCAACGTCCTTTTTTTCTGGTTCAGATTATCTACATTCACTAAAAATGGATTTTGACCTTGAGAGAGAAAGGTGTGATTTTTAGTGAAATCTTAAGTGTAATATGAAGTTCTTAGTGGTATTTAAATCAGTTGTTATAATATAGCTTATCTACATTGAAAGACATAGTTTTAATAATATCCTTATTTATAGAAATGTTTTCATAAATAGGCATTTTAAAACCCGATGCAGAGTAATATCCCTGATTTTTTTCCTTTTGCATGAAATATTCTGTGTGTATATTGTCTACACTACTGCTTTGATTAATTTGATCGGAGTGCAGCTAATAGAAAACTACACAAAGGCTTTGATATTATGGCTTGCTGCAGTGCTGCTTTAAAGGTTTGCCTGCACCCCCTACAGCAGCGTCAGAACTGCGTGCAAAGATGCGCTAGTTTACTCCTTTTGGGGATTCTGAATTTAGCTTAGAAGACTCTATATATGCACCCTCTGCAACACGTTATTTTTAGCTCGTGTGTAGATCAGTAGTGAAGAAAATTATTTCTGTGAACTATCCTGCTGTGGATGAATATCCGTACAATATATGCTGCTGGCTGTTCTTACTCGATGGACTAACTATCTGTTTGAAGAGGAATGATAAATTTATGAATCCCTGGAATAGGAGAGACGTGTGAAAGAAAATTACTATGTTCATAATTCTCTTAAGTCCTCTAAGCAGCTGCTGTTATGACGCCTTGATTACTTCTACCTATGCAGTTAAATTGCAAGAAAAAACGAATGATTTCAACACCGGGTAAAGGGGTGGGGGAGGAAGAAAGGGAAGGGAAGAAAGCCACGACACAGCGTTAGATTTTGAATGTTGTACTACTAACTAAATCAGCTTATAAAGTTCAGTATGTTACATGGATGGCTGCCTTTACTCTATTTTACTTTTTCTCATAGCTTTCTTATAAAAAAAGCTAATGAAAGTTCTTGCAATTATTTGTGTATTTATTACATTTTCAACTGTCCAGTAATAAAAGATTTTTGGAAGGATATTAACATGAATGAAAGTAATGATACTTATATATTTCTGAAAGTCTAGTTATTTACAATGGACAGTATTTTAATTCATGCATGCATACTCTAATTCTGCAATTTGCCTTTGGAAAATTGTTACAGCTGTTGAATACTTTTATCAATTTTGAGGGTTTCAGTATTTGAGTATTTTTAAGCCAAAATAAATTATTTTTAAAGAAGGGTTAATCTACGAAGGCATTCATATTATAAAGGAGCGTAACTGAATTCAGTTAACTTTGCTCTCAACCACAACGTTGAATTCTTTAAAATATACGAGTGGGTTACGTTGTGTTGTATTTAACGTGCTTGAAAGAAACACCGAAGCAAGTCGGAAGCAAACCAGTTATTAAGCCGGTTTTATCCAAAATGGTTGTTAAAGCGAGCCAAACTGAATATTTTGTTATGTAGGGTACTTTCCTTCTCTCCTCTCGTCTCGTCTTGAGCGTTTACGCTTATTCTAGACTTGAGCTCGGGGAACTGTTTCGAATTAGTTGGCTGAACCTTTTTGTTGATTAATCAAAATGGGTATTCGGCTCCTTTAAAAGTCTATTCATAGGAAAGGGGTGGAGAAGAGTAAAGGCTGCTGTCTTTTTAACCTTGCTGAAGGACGCAGCAGTATTTATTGACGTATGCAAATAACAGGGGAGGAGGGTGTACGGAAAAACAGGAACCAGAATCAGTTTCTCATTGCAGGGCGAGAGCTCTGAGTTCCGGTATAAGAGAAAGAGACGTGGCGAAATTGCTGTAAATCTGTGCCCTATAAGCACATTTTTCCTTTGCACTGAAAGGAAGCAAGACATCGAAAAGGGTGAAACCTCTTCAAATGTGTTTTTAGAGGCAATGGGAACCGATCGTGCTGATTCAAACCGTTTACCCCTAAGGGGAGTGGGGGTGGGGATTACGTACTAGTATTGCTGTGTCTTGCAATTTGCGGCGGCATTATACTAGCAGTGGAATTGTAGCGAGCAGTGGAAGGCTAAAGCAGCTTTATGAATGTTAATACTCTATGGTTTTTCCTTTTTTCCTCCTTTCAGCTGCGCAAACCATGCAGGATGATTTACTGATGGACAAAAGCAAAGTCCAGCCTCAGCAGCAGCAGCGGCAAGATCCAAACGCAGCAGAAGCTCCTTCTACACCCATAACGTCAGAGACACCCAAATCGGAGGACAGTCCGGTGACTAGCATCGGCTCAGCAGCTCCTGCCCAAAATAGCAAAGAAAAGATGCAAATGGAGTCTCCCATCTTGCCGGGCTTAAGTTTCCACCAGCCTCAGCAGGAGCCTACAGCCGGCACGTCCTTGTCTCCCTCCTTCGGAAGCACTTGGTCTACAGGGACCACAAACGCAGTGGATGATAGCTTTTTTCAAGGGATTACCCCAGTTAATGGGACAATGCTTTTCCAAAATTTCCCTCATCATGTCAATCCTGTTTTTGGAGGCACTTTCTCCCCCCAGATTGGCCTAGCTCAGACTCAGCACCACCAACAACAGCAGCAGCAGCAACAACAAGCACAGCAGCAGCAAAGGAGGTCACCGGTCAGCCCTAATCAGGCATCTTTTGCCCAGAGAAATGCTGCTTACAGCCATCAGCCCATCATGACCAGCAAACCTTCTTCCTCTTCCACTTCCACCTCTTCTCCTTCCAGCTGGAATAACCATCAGAATGCAGCTTGGAGTACACCTTCCAATCCTTGGGGTGGGCTGCAAGCTGGCAGAGACCCTCGAAGGGCAGTAGGTGTGGGAGTTGGTGTGGGAGTTGGAGTTGGTGTGCCATCCCCACTCAATCCCATTTCACCTCTTAAAAAGCCCTTTTCTACCAATGTTATTGCCCCACCGAAATTTCCCCGGGCTGCTCCTCTAGCTCCAAAATCCTGGATGGAAGACAATGCCTTCAGGACAGACAATGGCAATAATCTATTGCCTTTTCAGGTAAAGTCCTTTCTTGGAGTGCAGAACAGGGTGGGTTGGTTGGGAGAGAGGAGGGGCAGAGATATTTTAGCATTTGTCTTATAATTTAATCCTGTAAAATTGAATGTTTTTGTCATTACAGTTTATGCTAGCATTAGGTAGCAGTCTTTCTTCCTATAATTAAACCTAGGTACTTGTAGGCAGCATTCACATATGTTAGTGATTCAAAAACAGATTAGATTATTTCTAAGCTCCTTGTTTCCGTTTGATTTTGAAAATATTTGCATTTTGGTTCTAGCTCTTTTCCTTAATATTTGCCTCCCATTTTATGCATTTTAACTGAAATATTATTTAAAAATGGGAAATAGAGTTTCAAATCTTGTCTAGGTGGTTTCATATTGTAAATTAAATAGTATGACCAAATCCAACAACACTTGAGGAATCTGTTTAATTATCCTTTCCACATTAAAGGACCAATCCCTTTTGTTAAAACTGCTCTGCCTCACTAATGCTGAGAAATGAGGTTCAACAGGATTGTGTTTGCAAAATTAGGCATATGAATGCAAATAACATGCTGAAATTGCTAAAATGTAATCATGATAATATGTTCAGGGTGTGGATTTAAATAGATTTTAGGAAGAGGCTTGGGTGTGTATTGACCTGAATAGCATTTACTATTAATAAGAACATGTATATGGCAATATAGAGATTAAGACACATTAAAATATTTGTGTGGAGTAAACAATTTGATTTTTTTCATACTCAATATCTGAGGAAAGATACAATAGGACATGACCTTCACAGCCATATTGCAATGGGGCCTATTTACTAGCTATATAAGCCTTGAAATATTTAAAGCGGCAGTGTCTTACAATGGTTTTGTTATCTAAGAGGTCAAGACAGATCAATTGCAACAACTGAGACTGAGTAAAATTGAAGCTTTGCAATTTTAATGTGGAATGGAACTTTAGTTGGTATTAAATGTTTACTTAAAGCATGTGGGCCAATTATTCAGTTATCTTATATCCAAATCAGTTTAAGATAAAAGCTTTTCTGTATTCTAATGTATTTTACCCATAAGCTATTATAAGTAAATATATATTAGATTCTTTGTACAGTGAAATTAATTTTGGTTTTGCACTACATTTTTCAATACATACAATATAATATAAACTGTTATAAAATTACAATGTATTCAGTGGTACAGAATATCAACTTACTAATGCTGGTTCATTTCATTTAGTGACCTGCTGCCTTTAGACTTCCATTTGATACTTCACTCTGTTTGAACAAAATAGTTAATAATTTTTATTGGTTCTGCAGTGGCATATTTCTGTCACTTAGTATTTCAATCTTAAAACTAAAGGATAGATTCAGACTTTTTAAAGTCATGCTATTTTTTAAAATTGTATTCCAATGTGGCATTCTAAAATTCATAATTACAGTAAGGTATTCCTCAATTTACAACCACAATTGAGCCCAAAATTTCTGTTGCTAAGTGACACATTTGTTAAGTGAGTTGCCCTATTTTATGACCTTATCTTCTGGTTGTTAAGCAAATCACTACAGTTGTTAAATTAGTAACTCAGTTAAGTGAATCCGACTTCCCCATTAACTGTGCTTGTGAGAAAATCATATGACCTTGGGACACTGCAACCATTATAAATGAGTCAGTTTGATCCTCAGTTTGATGAGAATTTTGATCCTGTGACCATGAGGTTGTTGCACTGATCATAAGTGTGAAAAATGGTCATAAGTCACTTTTTTCAGTGCCATTGTAACTTTGGTTACTAAACAAACTCTTCTGAGTTGAGGACTACATATATATGCTTCTAAATATGAAGTGATGAAATGATAAAATAATTAAATATGTTTTTATATAAATTTTATTAAACATTACAATTACAAAGATAAAAACTAATAGAAACTAAAAGAATAAAAAGGAAGTGCAGGAAAAATATAGAATAGAAAAATAGAAAAAATATAGTAAGAATATGTATATATAAAGAAATAACTTTCTCTTCATCATAAATATGCACAATTTTTTGTAATTTTTTGTTGCCTCTTAAAATGCAACAAATGTATTTTTTCCCTTATGTCCCTTGTAATAAACAGATCCTTAAAGCCTCATCTTTCAGTCCTTATTAGCAAAGGTCTATTAAAAATTACCAGAGATGGCAACATATCTATTTCAACCTTGATCAGACAAACCAACTTTATATTCCTTCCTTTTACTTTTAACAATCTCGATCTTTAATCCCTTCAAATAGGATCCTGGAATTTGATTTGTTTTAGTAATTTCTTTGTTTTTACCAAACTCTTCAAAACTTTTAATAAATATCTCTTGTAATCTAATATAGGATAGTTATTCAGGTTATTCCTTTGATTTGTTATTTGTATATTCCTTTTATTTTATATATATATATATATATATATATATATATATATATATATATATATATATATATATATTTTCCTTTTAATTAAGACATCAATTGGTTTCATTTGTATATCCTGTATAGCATCTTTTTCCATATTATAGGCCGTCATTTTTAAATCCACTTTCAAATCAACCTATCTTGTCCAGTAAAACTTGTTCTTCTTTCATATCATCTTTTAAACGTTCTATAATGGAGACAGATTTAAAATTAACTACTGGGTCCATTGCTTACAAATATTTTCTAATGTTAAAGTATTCTGCTTCATTCTTTATCAATAATTCACACTTGTGTGAATTTTATTGTAATCTTTAGTTCTTTTTGGTTCCTTCTAGTGTCCAGTGTTCAAGGTCCCAGTTTTTTTTTAAGAATTCAAAGGCAAAGTATTTTCCCATGCAAAGAGTTTTATAATTTCAAAATCTTATTTTAAATCCCTCTAGACCCATACTCCATTTGTAATTTTCCAAAATTAATATTAGAATTACTCTCTTGCTGTTTATTCCAAAAATGATTTTTTAAAGTCCATAAAGTAACTTCTTTGGCTAAAGCAGACTGAAAAAACCTTTGTCAATTCAAAAGTTCTTAATATCTGAAGAGTAATTAAAAAGCAATTCCCAATCATGATTAAAAATGGCTCAGATTACAGTTTAGCCTGATTTCCAAACTCACGAGATTCCATTGTCTTCTGATCTCCTCATGAGGAGCAACTATCTGGAACATGACCCCGAATCTTCTCCCTGTTTAATAATTTTGAAGAGCTGATGTGCTTGCCAGCTCTTCGTTCAACTGCAGTTGTAGATTTTGCTTTGAGCAAAGCCATCTTCAGTTCACCATTTCTTACTCTGAAGACCCAATCTATGCTTCTAACAGTATACAACATGTCGGCATTTGGAAGCATAAATATTTATGCTAAAATGGATTAAAAGTATTGGTATTCTAAATTGTTGGTATAAGGTGATGTATAACACTTTCCTGATTAGCATTCCATTCGAGTTCAGTAAAATTAGGACTCAGATTGTTGGGGGCAATATGCTGACTCTGTAAACTGCTTAGAGAGGATACTAAAGCACCATGAAATGGTATATAAGTCTGCTATTGCTATAGTTGCCTTGGAATATCAGTCCCAAATTGAAGGAATTTATGATAAAAATGCAAAAACAACCCACACTCCTTTTTTATGAACTATAATGCTACATTTAACTAAAGGTAAACATACTTTTCAGAGATTAAATGTGATCCTCAATTGAACATATATTTGTAATAGAAGGAATGGACACTGTAGGTTTATTATGTAAGATTATTCCCTTTTGCCCTTACTCTGTCCAGTCAAAGAATTATTTTCTTTTAGAGTTGTCTTCTAATGGCAACTGATATTTGTTCTTTTGATATTACTGTAGAAACAAGACCCTTGTGTTTTTGCCAAACCATAATACTTAGATTTTTCAAGATTGGGATATATGTTATCTTCAACACTACATTTCCGTTGAATCTTTTCTTTTATAATTATTTGAAGTAGTTGATATTTCTTGCTTGTTCTAAATGTTCCAATGTTTTTTCACTGACAATTTGGCCATTCTTTGGAAAACCATTTCATTTTGAACACAAATAGCCAGCTCCACACATAATCTAGCGATCATGAATGTTTTGTATACTGGATATAAATGCAGAGAAGATATACAGCTTCTCTTCATGTATATTGGTTTAGTAGTTGTTTAGTTGTCATTTTTATTTCTCTGAGAATCCAAGGAACCTTGGTTCTGAAATCTGGACATAAGAATGTTTTATCAAAGTACAATTCTCATTTTATTGTTATATGCCCTTACAATTGAAAATTAAGATTTAATAGTAGGATTCCTTGACCTTAGAGGTTTGAGTACCGTTAAGAACATCTAATGTCACAATGATTGTTTTCAGTATATCAACATTTTGAAAGAACAATTAAGTAATTTATGGTGCTATCTGGGAATATATAATTTTAACCTAGTATGTTGTATTATAATCATGTTGGAACTATAAATATTTTTATACTTCGTGAAATTATTAGCTAGCTAAAATATAAAGTATACATTTTTACATACTATAAGATTTGTTTTTTTTAAAAGCCACAATTGTCAATATGTAAGAGTATCATATCACATATGCTATTGTTCTGTCATCCAAACTGTTGAAATAAATAAGAGCATGTTATACAAAAAACCCTCTTCCAATAATTCTGGACATTAATTACTTGCTATATTAAATTTAATCAGCACTGCATAATATATGCATGTAGTTCAGTCTTAGAAATAAAGTCACTCTTGTTTACAGAAATACATGAGGGAATAAGTGGCATACTTGAAAAAAGACTTAACCTACTCTGTATATCTATTTATATAATGTCCTTTTAAGTGATAGAATGTACAAAATATTTTAATTTATCAGCTTTAAGTGTTAAGAAACCTTTTTTATTCACATTATCTGTTATATAGTTTGTTTCTTCTTTAATATCAAGCTTATTTCTCGTTTTTTCTTGTCTGATTTGATTACGTTTAAGCCCCAGTTTGCTTAATAGCTATTCTGCAAGATAGCATTGTTCTATTGTTGCTTATGGAAGATCTTGCTTGACTTATTAGCAGGATATCCTGGAGCTTAATATGCCTTTTGCAACAACACATAAATTCAGTTCTCTTCTATAGAAAAAATGGTGGAAACCATATATTAACTTTTCAATATAGGTAATTTTTTCTGCTTTAAGCATTCAATTCCTTTGATTAGACTCGTGAAGGAACAGTTCAAAAACCTTTGACAGTATACAAAATTGAGCAATAAAGGATAATTAAATGCTTTTGATATATAGGAGTGAGATTAACATCTTTAGCTTATATTACTTCTTCAATCCTATTCTCTTAGTAAAGTGTTATATGTTCCATATATATTATGTTGAACAATTGAAAAAAATATAGTATCTTGCTGTGATTCTAACATTATTAAATGTCCTTTGATAGTTGTTGTCAATTGTTGAAGATGATGGGATGAGCTACATGGCTTACTTGAAAGTATATATTATATTGCCACTTATCAACTTTTGTTCAGTGACCATTGGAAGTTATGACAATGTTGGAAAATATTACTTATGACCTTTGAATTTATAATCAGTGTGGCATATCTGTAGCCATGAGATTGCAATTTGAATGCTTAGTAACAGGTATGCATTTATGATTGCATGATTGCCATTTGTAACCTTCACAGACAGTTTCTAACAAGCAAAGTCAATGGGGAAATTTGAAGATAGTTGCAAGTTGCTGTCATATGGTGTTGCAGCTGGAACTGTTAACTTGGTGTGATCATGTGACGTTTCACTTAATGATCTCATTACTTATGACAGTTGCTGGTTCCAATTATGTTTGGTAAGTGAGGACCACCTGTACTGAAATTTGGTTTTCAGAATGACAAGGACTTAATGTTATCATCCAGCTTTGTATTAGCTGATTCATTCATTATGTGCCATCAATTTGGTGTCAGCTCTAGGAACTACATAAATTTTCTCCACAACGATCTATATCTAACCTAGTCTTTCGGGTCTTCCCATAGTATAACTATTGTCATTTTAAGACCACATATTCATTTTGCTGCTGGTGTGTCTTTCCTTTCCTTTTACTACATTAGGCCTTCTAATGCACACATGTAATGTGTGCAAAATATGATAATTTGAGTCATTTTAAAATGATACTCATCTTCCTGCCATCCAGTTTTCCTTCAAATATATTTAGCATATAGGCTAACTAAATAAGGGAAGAGCTTTGTCTGACACTTTTGCTAACCTGATGCTAGTCTATTTTGTCTGTTCTATCAGTCCTATGGCTTCTTAATCTGTGTTAGATTTTGTATGAGGGCAGTGAGATGTTGTGGGATTCCCATTTGACATGACTGGTATAATGAATAGCCTTTCTATAATTAGTAGAGCACATAGTAACTATTTGGGGTGGTTGTTTTTTTCTCAGTGAATCAGTGTGCATCAGCAATGTTTCATTTTCCTCAGCTTTTTCTAAAACCAGCTTGAACAGATGGCCTTTTCTTGGATGTTGACATCTAATCCATGCTGGATAATCCCAAATTTTAGTTTGCTAGCATATGAAATTAAGGATACTTTGCATAGTCTACACAGTTTTCCTTTTTTTTGGTATTGGAAAATAGATTGATCTTTTCCCATCTGTTGTCTACTGTGTTATTCTCCAGATTTGCTGCCATAGCTTAGTTAGAATCTTGCCTGATTGTTGTACTGTTGTTTGCCATATTTCTGTGATGTATTGTATCACTTCTTATGGCTTTTGAACCTGGTAATGACCAGAATATTGTTTTAACTTCATCTTCTAGTACCACTGGTTCTTGTAAGTGGGGAATATATTCTAAGGGATATTGGATGTTGACATTTCTACTGTGCTGCATTTCAGTGTATTCCTTCCATCTTTATTTGATCTTATAGGAATCCCTGCTTATTTGTATCCTTTAGCACACCAGTTTGAGGCTGGATCTTCCAAGATCTTTTGGAAGGCTTTCCATGTTTTTCGCTATCTGTTTTAATCTGCAGTGCCTTTCCAGGTGTTATAACAATAGCTCTCTGAAATTCTTTAAGTTTTTTCTTTAGATTTTTGCCTCTCTTGGTTTCTCTTCTTGGTAATTTCCATAGTTTTGACATCCAGTTTATTATCTTCTGTTTTATCTTTGGCAGTCTCTTTTCACATTTATCCTTAACTCTGATATCATTCCACAGTTCTTATGGTTGTGTATCAATGGGATTCAGAACTTCAAAGCTATTTCTGATGTTTTCCTCCAAAATGGTGGGTATGTGCATGTAACAAGTTCATATGGTGGAAACTGGTTGGCTTTCTTCTTTTGTAGCTTAATTTACAATTTTCACACGAGCGATTTGTGATCTTTTATACAATCAGAATTTGACCATGTTTTGATGTAATAATAGATCTCCTCCCCCTCCTTTTAGCAATCTTCTTTACTTCCTCTTGTATGTCTTTGTATGTAGTTTAAAATTGATTCTATTCCAATTCTTTCTCTTATCTCATTTTTGATTTTATCTCTTCTGGAAGCTTTCCTCAAACATGTCATTTCCAATAGTGACTATTGAATGTGTTTTATTGCAAATATCCATGTTTGGCAATGGTAACATAGGGTAGGAATGAATATGCTGTGTATGAGATTATTCTTTGTGCTGATCAGTACTGCCTTGTGTTGTAGGAATGGAGCTAGCTGTCAAATATTTGATCAGCCTTACTGCATTGTATGTTGATCTCTTGGTCGATTTCCCCATTTTCAGTGAGTATAGTTTCTAGAAGTTTGAACTCTGAAACTTGTTTTATTCTTTTCCCTCCATTACTATGTTTAGAATGTGCTGTTTTCTTCTGATTGCCTTTACTCCTTCTCTTTTGATACTCATTTATTTTACATTCTTGGTTCATGGATAGAATTGTTGTTACAGCAGTTCCTTAGCAGCATGTGCTATCAAAGCCTGATTGTCTGTAAAGAGTAGTTTGATATTCGTTCCATTCCTGGGCTTGGCTGTTTCCTTATGCTGTCAATGTTGTAGGTGATGAATAATAGTGGTGATAGTACACATCCCTGTTTTACTCCAGATGTTACTGCAAAGAGTTCTGATGTTACTTGGTTTGTTCTCCAGTGTGCTGACAGGAGAATCCAAGTATGGGTTGACATTTGCTTTTCTGCCCAGAGACTGGGTCATCAAATTTTTGGCCACGCCTCTCTTCCCTGTCTGAGTCCTCAGTTTCAACTCAGTTTTGGCCCTACAGAGACGTAGGACTGATTGACTCAGAAATTTAATTGGGAGAAAGCTTGGATTTTCTTGACAGGTTTGGAACTGCGGTTTGCAAATAGTGAATGAAGTGGCAGCTAGCCACCGTGTGATTGCAGCTTCCAGCTTTGCCGATATTGCCGCTTTTGACTTGGCGCTCTTCCCTGGGTCTTTGGAAACAGCTACGGTCCCAACTGGACCACCGGTTTTAGTGCCACCTTGGCTGGCTCATCTGGGTCACTCCAAAGACACCGCCCATGCCTGGGAGTGCCTTCTTGCCGCTTGGGAGTATGGTAGCTCACCCAGTCCTACTGGAGTAGCTGCAGCCCCAATTGAATTCCGGCCAAACGTTGTATAAGCTTTTACAGAATCCAATAAGATGTTCATTTACTCCATGTTGGACCATTGTCTGCCACAGAGTTTTTCTATCTGTCAAGTGCTTTTTTTTTTGTCTACAAAAGCTACAAGGAGATTCTCCCGTCTTTTTCTGTTAATTGTTTAAGTATAAAAATTGCATTTGTACAGCTCCTGTTCTTCTAAAATCCATCTGTTTTTCTGCTAGCTATGGTTCTATAACTGATTTTAACCTTATTTCTATTCGTTGGCATACATTTTTCCTACATGGCTCAAAAGTGAGCTGCCTTGATATTGTGTGGATTCTCATCTATTTCCTTTGTTTTTCCACAGTGGAATTATTATTGTGTGTTGCCAATCAATGGGTGCTGTTAGATGTGTTCATGCAGCATTAAAGATTTCATGTAGCCATCTGATGCTGCTTTCCCCTGCTGCTTGAATTATTTCTGTTGGTAGCCCATATATTTCTGTTGCTTTGTGCTTAGGTAACTTTTCTTTACAACTCTTAGTATTTCTTCAATCATTATTTCTGGTTCTAACAATGTTGTTTTGTAGTATTGCACAGGTGTTTCATGACACCCTCCTAGAGGGTTGCAGAGTACTTTTGTATAACGTTTGTATAACTCTTTTTCAACTTTATCACTTCTTTATCCTCTTTATACCACCATACAATGTTTTGGTCCCATTCTGATTTTTCCCACTCTTCTTTTTTCGTCGTAGTTCTTCTGCAAAGTTAAACAGAGTAGTTTAGCAATAATGTATCTCCACCCTCTGAGAAGGAGCGTCTCAGGTAAGACCAATGCCCCATTTCTGTGTACTCCCTCTGATACCCATCTATATAGGCAACATTTTAGTTGTTTGAAGACAGTTTTAGCAATGAAGAAATAATTGGATTGACAGAAATTGATTAAATGGTATCTTGCTTTGTTTCAATTTCCTAAATCACATAATCTAGCTACATTTTCTTCTTTAAAGCTTCCAACTTAGGAATTCCAGTCTCCTGTTGCAAGAAATTCATGTTGCTGGTGTTTTCTGTCAGTTAGAAATTTAACTTGATTATAAAATTGATCCACTTCTTCTACCTTAGATGGAGCATACCTTTGGATTATTATATTAAAGAGTTGTCTATGAAATCTGATGTTATTCAGTGATCGATTTCATTGTAGTCAAGTATTCTTACTATATACATCCCCTAAAAGTAAAAGCAACATCGTTCCTTTTTATTTATGTGTATCCTGCCTTTATTATTTTTACAAATAACTGAAGGCAGTGAATATATCCAGCACACCTTCCATCTCCTATTTTTCACACAACAACAACAACAATAACCCTACAAAGCGAGTTGGACCAAGAGAGTGTGATAGGCTAGCTGGCTTTCATGGCTGAGGCATAACTTGAACTCACAGTCTCTAGCATTTTAGCCTGGTGCTATAACCACTAGATCAAATTTCCTCCTTTATTTTTCATGAATAGTAAACAATGGGACTTTCTAACTGAATGTTTTTTCTGGTGAAACTGGTCTATCAGGGCAACCTGGTCTACCCAAATATGGGACAGAGCATACTGCTTCCAATTTCGCCTTTCAGACCCAATTCACGGGCCTTCACAGGCAGTCACTTTTGCGACAAACTATTTTTTGTGTTGAATTTATATTTTACTGACAAGTAAAGGGAGACTAGTATAGATCTATTTCAAGCTATTTAGCTCTCATCAGCTAGGTATATCCTTTCTGGGATTCAAGCCCTAACTGAAAGTGCTCAATCCCAGTCCATCTCAATTTGCTTATGCCTAAAATATCAATGTGCAATAGTTTCATTTCATTTTTCATTAGGTTGAGCTTTTTTCCTTCATTTTTCTTAAAAATTGCGTAATCCTACTGCAATTCTTTCTTTGCACCTTCAGTTTTTCTTTTCCTGTATGGCAACATCAGCAGTGAAACTCTCAAAGGCTTTAACTTAGCCACATCATAAACACAATTAGTAGTCACAAAAATTCTCAGCTCTCTCTCAGTGGCACGTTGGGTGTCATCCACCTGAGGCACCCATAATCTAGCACATATTTTTTCCATTTCTGAAAAACACAGCAGTGATTGAACATTGCCTTATGTTGCACAGTATTAATTGCTATCTTCTCCTCCATGCTGCATCAAGAGCCCAGGATGGGTTGACTCCTTCCTATGATGTCATTTAGCTGAGTCTGTACTAAGATATAAAAGCCAGCCCCCGGGAGAGACCCCAGCTTTTGACTCAGCTGCTTTCATTCAGTAGCTGTGTCTCTGAAAGCGTTCTGTTAGATAGTACTCACCAGCGATCTTCAGTACTTTTTCCTTGCTTCAAGCAGCTCCCAGGGATCTGGGCAGCTGCTCTTCCAGAAGAGCAGGGCTCTCTCTCCTGCAACGTTGGGAACAGCGTTACTAGAGCTCTGTGCAGGCAAGCTGGGCAGCGTCTGTAGACCTCTCCCATGCCTGCAATTTGGAGCGATCGTAAAAACAATCAGCAAACCGATAAGAGCACAAGCCAGCTGATCATGTGGCCGCTTGCTGTGTTTTTCCCTTGCTGATTTCGCTTAGGGCTCTGTATAGCCTAAGGAGCGATTCTTTGATCTTGGAGCCTGTTTCCTCTAGTCAGTGGCCATCTTGGATTGACGCCTTCCACCATGAGGTGAGTGGCCATTTTGCAAGCCTGGGGGCCATTTTATACCCTAAGGGACTTAATAGAAAAAATTTCTAAACAGTTTCTTTCCAACGGAACAGCCTTTATTCTACAAATGGAGCAAGATAAGGCTCACGCAGAGCTTTCCCCCCCAGTGGAACAGTCTCTTAAGCCCAATAAGAGAAAAAGACATAGGCAATGCATCCAATCAGTCCAGAGGGAGGTGGCTACTAAAATCAGAGCTAAGGCTCTAGCCCCTAAGAAGGCAACTCAGGCTGAGAGCAGAGAAGCGTAGACATGCAGACCTAGAGAGGCAGTTCAACAGAACTATTCAACAGAAGGGAGTGCAGGCCTCGAACCTCTCCTCAATCTAGGCCTGAAGCCACCTTCACTCCCACAGCAGCGGGCCTTCGACCTTCTGCCTCTACCTTTGAGCATAGACCAAGGGATATCCAAGATGTTGTCTCATTGGCCATTAGGCAGGGTTTGGCTGAAGGATTCAAGCAAATTCTTCGACCTCTGGAAAGGGTTCAAGCCCTTCTCCCTTCTCAATCTATAGGTTCTTTGATTCATCACCCTGATTTACACAGACCCCAGGACCTCAGGGTCCATTCTTCTCTACCAAAATGGGAGGAGGTTGATGAGGAAGGAAGGGCTTCACCATCTGAATACAGTTACTCCTCTCGTTCAGAGTGTGAAGTGGGTGAGATTTTTGACCAAAATCTTTCAGAGGAAGAGGATTCTCTCCCAGAGCAGATATACTCTGCATTGGTCTTCAAACCTACTCTCTTCAGGCCATTAATCAACAAGGCCTTGGTCACTGCCAAGCTGTCGCCAGAGGAAGTGGCTCCTGGATCACAAGGAAATCCCTCTAGCCAAGGGGATTCGCTCTTCTCCAAGCCTGTAGTGCATGCAGAGGTTTTGCCTTCTCCCATTTTGTTCCTGGACATGGTCAAGGAACAGTGCGCTTCCCCTTCGGCAGGTCCTTGCCCATCTTCCCTGGATAAGAGTTTCTACAACGTCAGCGCAGCCCTGGACAATGCCCTGGCAGTGCCTTCTGTTGACATTCCGGTTCTGGCCTCATTCTCATCTTCTGGCACTCCCACAGAGCCAGAAGATACCCTGAAACTGGATGATAAACGTTCCCAACAGACCCTCAGCACAATCACTAGGCCACTGCTTGGGCTATTCAGGCTTCAACAGCAGCATCCTTTTTCATGAGGGCATCCATACGGTGGCTGCGCCAACTTCAGAATAGATTGCCTGTTTCTGACCTTCGGTCTCACCAAGATCTTAATAAGTTTATCGCAGTGGCGGAATTCACTGCGGATGCCACTCTCAGTTCCGCAAAATTTGCATCCAAGGCTATGGCATCTTCTGTAGCAGCAAGAAGACTTTTATGGCTCTGAAATTGGCAGGTGGAGTCACGCCGAAAATGGAAGCTGGCTTCAGTTCCATTCGCAGGCGATAAGCTTTTTGGCGATGCTCTGGAATCTTATCAAAACCAGAGATAAATGTAAAATTCTCTCTTCCTCTGGGAAGAAAGCAGACTATCGCCCTGCTCCTTATCGCCCTCCTGCCTTCCAAGCAGAGACCTCATCTCGCTTGCCCCACTCTCAAAGGCTGTACTCCCAACGCCAAGACCAGCGGGTGGAAGCATCTGGCAGGCAACAACCTTCTACTGGTAAACAGCCCTTTCGGGGGAGGAGGGGGTCGTTCCTTCCATCGCTCTAAGTAATCCCTCATTCTCTCCACCCATCGGAGGTTGCCTAGCCTTCTTTGCCTCCAAATGGGAGGAGTCAACGATGGACACCTAGGTGCTCAGCACATTAGGTCAGGGTTACAATTGGACTTCCTAACGCCACCCCCCAAATTTTTTTTTATCTGTCCTGTCTCTCGGGACTTTTCAAGGCAAGCCGTCATGAATCAGGCCATTCAGCACCTTCTTGAAATCAGGGCTATTCAACTTGTTACCCCTTCTCAATGGGGACGTGGGCTTTACTCTTGCCTTTTCATCATTCCCAAAGCCTCAGGGTGGGTGGCGAGCCATCCTTGATCTAAAATTTCTCAACCAATTTGTAAAATACAGGCAATTTAAAATGCAGACACTACATTCTATTTTAGAGAGCATTCGGGAGGGCGACCTCCTCTCTTCCATTGATCTCACTGAGGCTTACCTCCACATCCCAGTTTGGCCTCATCATCGCCAGTTTCTCCGTTTCTGTTATCAGAATACCCATTACCAGTATTGAGCACTTCCCTTCGGCCTCTCATCAGCTCCAGGGTGCAGATTACTCTATCATATCTCCAGAGCCATGGATTTTCCATCAACACCAAAAAGAGCCAGTTCTCTCCCACAACCAAATTGCAACACTTGGGAGCAGTCATCAATACCTCATCGTGCCAGGTTTTCCTGTCCCCAGCTCGTGGAAAGAGCCTTGCAGAGATCATCAGCCAGATCCAGCAACATCAAACTGTCCTCCTGTCGCTGTTGTCCAAACTTCTGGGGAAGATGGTCTCCTGTATTGGCATCTTCCTGTGGGCTCGTCTCTACTCCCGACCCTCCAATGGTTCCTGCTTCCCTACCAACGACCAAGAACCAGCCACTCATCCATCAAGGTCCCACTCCCGCCACAAATCCAGAGATCTCTCAATTGGTGGCATTTCCTGTCAATCTGGAGGGGACTCCTGTTCAGGGACCCACACAGGCTAGTGATAACCACCGATGCCAGCCTCCTGGGTTGGGGTTCCCATATGCAGGGCCAGATAGCTCAGGGAACTTGGTCCAGACCCTTCCCATAAATTGGCTATAGCTCAGAGTCATTTTTCTGGCTCTCAAGCATTTCAGGCAATCAGTGACCGGCTCTCATGTTCTAGTCCTTACGGACAACATGGCCACAAAGGCTCATGTCAACCGGCAAGGTGGGATGAGGTCCAAAGCCCTCATGAGAGAGACTCTACAGTTGGGGTTATGGGCAGAGAAACACCTGTTGTCGATCTTGGCAGACCACATCTCCAGGGTCGACAACTCCCAGGCTGACTGGCTCAGCAGGAGCCCAGTCGACCAGGCAGAATGGTCCATTCCTCCGTCTCTATTCAGGGACCTTTCCCTCAGATTCGGAACACCAGAGGTGGATCTCTTCTCCACTCCTCAAAATGCCCAAGTCACCAGATTCTTCACCAGGTTTTCTTGCCAGGGAGTGGAGGGGACTAATGCTCTTCGGTGCAGATGGTCCAAGGGTCTCCTCTATGCCTTTCCCCCGCTTCCCATCATTCCAGCAGTAATTCAGAAGATGTTGGAGGAACAAGCGGAGCTCCTCCTCCTGGCACCCTATTGGCCAAGGAGGCCCTGGTTTGCAGACCTGGTCAACCTATCGGTGGTTTCTCCTTGGAAGATCCCTGCCCATCTAATCTTCCTTCACCAGGGGGCCCTGCTCCACCCAAAGCCCCAGTGGTTCAAGCTGACCGTGTGGCACTTGAGCGGCAGCGGCTAGAGGAGGCTGATCTTCCGAAAGGGTCATCCTCACTATCCTGGCATCTCGCAAACCTTCTACAAGGCGCACCTATGATGCCACCTGGAAGGCTTTTTCCCGATGGTGCCTCAGGGAGGGTCTTTTTCCTGCTTCAGCCCAGTTGGCAGAAGTTCTTAGTTTCCTTCAGCATGGGCTGGAGAAAGGTTTGGCCCCCAACACCTTATGCAGGCAGGTTGCAGCCCTCTCCTCAGTCCTTTCATAGGGTTTGCTTCCTTCGTTATCCCATCACACTTCAGTCAGGAGGTTTTTGAAAGGGGCTTCCAACCTGCACCCTCCGGTAGTTCGCAGGTATCCTTCCTGGGACCTTCATATGGTCCTTAATGCCCTTACAAAGCCCCGCTTTGAACTCCTTAGAACAGTGTCTCTCCGTTTCCTGACTCTGAAGGTAGTTTCCTTATTGCCATCATTTCTGCCAGGAGGGTTTCCGAGCTTGCTGCACTTTCCATCAGACAGGACCTTTGTTCTTTTCATGATGATAGGGTTGTTCTTTGTCTGGACCCCTCATTTATTCCGAAGGTTAACACCTGGTTTCACAGGTCCCAGGACATTATTTTGCCTGACTTCTCTCCTCTCCTGCACCATGACTTAGACCGGCAGTGGCACACATGCTAGACGTAAGAAGGGCTCTTAGAATATACATTAAGCACACTTCCTCCTTCAGGAAGTCAGAAGCCATGTTTGTTTCCTTTTTCCCTTCTCACTTGGGGCACAAGGCCTCTTCTCCTACTTCTCCTCTTGCATTGAGCAGGCCTACAAAGCTGCGGCCCTTCCGGTTCCCCGAGGTCTGACAGCGCACTCTACCAGAAGTGCGGCCACTTCTGCTGCCTGGGCGACCCAAGCATCCTTTGAGGAGATTTGTCATGTGGGCACATGGACATCCCCGTTTCCTTTCATCAGACACTACCGTCTGGATGCCTTTGCCTCGGCGACTTCAACCTTCGGCAGACGGGTGCTTCAACAAGTGGTTCCACAGTCGGTGTGATAAGCCGGATGAGGACCCGCCCGTGGACATGCAAGCTTTGGTATGTCCCATCCTGGGCTCTCGATGCAGCATGGAGGAGAATGGGCATTGGTAGAAGTTACCGTGAATGCCCTTTCTATCTATGCTGCAAGAGAGCCCAGCCCCTTCCTTGATTCGTCCAGAGAGGGTAAGACATATTTCTGTATTCATTTTGTGCTTTCATAGACACCTTTCAGTCTATCAAGTATCTTCGCCAAAGCTGGGGTCTCTCCCGGGGGCTGGCTTTTATATCTTAATACAGAGTCAGCTAAATGACATCATAGGAAGGAGTCAACCCATCCTGGGCTCTCTTGCTGCATAGATAGAAAGGGCGTTCACGGTAACTTCTACCAACGCCCATTTGCTGTTGTCACAAAAATGATCATCTATATCCAGGATCTTCTCCTTTTGTTAGATGTAATATAGATGCCTGTTTCTTTGAGCTGCGATAACCTTTATGTGTGGGATGACCTGCTTGGGTTATATACTCTTGTCATATACTTACGATGTTATATGTTCATTCCTTCCAGGAATACCATGTCAATGCAGCACAGCAGGATTTGGTAGAGGAAGTGGGTTGCATTGGCGTGCAGTAGCAAATTCTACCAAACTGAACCATTTTCAAATTAACTGATTTCACACAGTTGGTTGGATTTTTAAAAAAATTAACGTTATTTTGCTTAGAAAACATACAGGGTGAGGTGTACAGTATATGATCTGTGAATAGATAATAAAATGTATAGTAAAACTATAAGAGAGTAAAACAGTTAAAATTTTAAAAAAGTACAGCAGGATTAACAATCTGATTAAAAAGATGTAAGAACAAATCAAGACTCAACAATAATTTTGGAGTAAACAAAAAGAATTTGGCCTATTATGTTTTGCAAAAAGGGCAAACTTGTTCCCAACTTGTACTGTATGTCCCAACATTTCCTTTTTTATGCATCAACAAATTTTCATATCAGTGATCTAATGATAGAGGCTTTGTATTTTTCAAGTATTGTATAATAGCCAACTTGGCAGCAACTATCATGCACTGACCAGTTAGTTTTTCAGTTTATGAATTATTTCACTAAATAATGGCAGTAAATGTTATTTGAAACGATATCTAGAATTTCTGAAACCTATGTTGTTAAAACTCTCTAATTAATTCTGTCCACCATCTTTGTAAAACTTTACAAGACCACCCATACACGCATATTATTGTTTGTTATTTCCAATGCATACTATTGCTTGTTATTATTGCTTGTTATTTCCAACATTTTTCAATTTTTCATTTTTCATATTTCCAACATTTATTTGGGCCTTTCCCAGTAATTCTATGAACTTGTATTGTGGGGTATAATATTACCTTTTAGTTTTCTTTGATCTTTGCTAATACAGATAGCAATATAGAGTTCTTCCAAAGTGTAGCACATTGCGCATCCAAGATAATTCTTATATCTGATTTCCATGTTTCATGGGGATGCTGATCCCACTCCAAATATTTCCAACATGATTTTTTATACAGTATTTTAGATATTAGACCTTAGAGAACTCCGAAAATTCTAATATAAGATTTTCAAAATCTATTTGTGGTCACAATGCTATCTCCTTACATATTTGATTTTTAACAAAAAAACACTTCATTAATAACCAGCTAATATTCATATATTAGCTTTGCTTTTTTGCTTTTTTGAAGGAAAATAGAATGCTATTTGTGATGCTTTCAATTGTCTGAAATAGAATAAAAAATATTATTTCTGCTTTTGCACATTGGTACAAAGTAGTATGTTAGCAGCTCCTTGGTTGACCTCCCACTCAGAAAGCTATCATGGGACTCTAACATATTGTACAATTTTTATCCATTATCTAACTCCTCTTTTGAGGGAAGCTGGTTGAGAAGCAGGTTACATAATAGCTTCAGAGGGCTTTGGATAATGTGGATTACTTAGAATGTCGTTCAGTAAAGATTCAGACCTCATATGGGATTGAAATGGCATGGACTGCTGTTTGAATTATTTTCAGCATAGACAGGATGGGGTTTCTGCATCCATCTTTGCTCTGTTTGATATTTCAGTGTATTTCAATATCATCAACCATGCATCCTTCTGAATCAGCTCAGAGGATTAAGGGTGGGTGGCATGGAGTTATGTTGGTTTGCCTCCTTTTTTCAGGGTCAATTCCAGTCAGTGGTATTTAGAGTAGAGAGGTCCCATCCTTGGCCTCTACTGTGTGAGTTGCCTCAGGATTCAATGCACTCTGCTCTTCTGTTTAATAAGGCTGCTGGGTGAATTCATTGTCTGTCTCTGACCAATTAAGTGATATCATATACCTCCTATCCTGGTGCCTGGAAGTTGTGAGGGTCTGGATGGATTTGGTCTAAACGTATTGTTCTGAGAGCTGTTCTGAGCATCCAGGCATGGGAAGTGCTTCTGTCTGTTGTTCCATAGGCTGAGCTGATTTCTGAGGACACTCCTCCTTGTGGCTCCTCCCAAGTGTCCCCAGTTTTAGCTCGGCCTTTATTTGAGCTAGGCAACTTTTTCCTTGGCTGGATCTTCAGGAACAGAAATTGGAAAATTAATAAAACTCATTAAAGTGAGATCGCAGACTTTCCAACTGCCCGCAATCTTGATAAATAAATAAAAATACAAAGAGAGTTGCCGATGCTGTTTTTAACATCAGCTGGCTGTTGGAGCTCTCAAGCCCTCAGCGTGGGCCATAGCAGTGCGCCGAGCAGATGCTCGAGATCACTCCATAGCCTTATATCCAAGGCTTTATTCTCCATAATAGGAGCCACCGACCAAGGCAGAGGGAGGCATCAGAATTTCTTCTTCCTGGCAGGAAAGGTTTTCCTCTCCCCTGACAGACAGGGTAACATCAGGGAGTTGTCAAAGTATATTAGGACTCTCAAACGAGTTCCTGTGACCCAATTATCCAAACTGCTGGGAAAAAAATGATCTCCTGCATTTCTATTGTTCCCTGGGCCTGTCTCCATGCCAGAACCCTTCAGTGGTTTCTGCTGCCATACCAAAGGTCAGGAAGGAGCAATGTCATGTCCTAGGTTACTGTTCCACAAAAGGTTCTTCTATCTCTTCACTTGTGGACCACAACAAACATCACCAAGGCTTATCTTTTCGCACAGATAATCACCACAGACGCGAACCTATTTTGATGGGGGGCACGCTATCAGTCCCTCATAGAGGGTCGCTGGTCCACAACAGAACAAGCTTGCAGCATAAATTGACTAGAATTGAGGGCAGCCCATCTGGCCCTTGACAAATTTCAACCACAGATCCAGGGACAGCATGTCCTCCTAACCAGCAATGTGGCCACGAAGGCCCACATAAACAGGTGGGGGGGCACGCACTCAAAATCACTCATGAGAGAGGCAGACAGACTATGCCACTGGGCAGAGAGGCACCTACTCTCCGTCAGAGCGGAACACATCTCGGGACAGATACAACATACAAGTAGACTACTTGAGCAGGACCACTATCGACCATTCCGAGTGGCGCCTGCACTGAGTTTGTTCCAGGAAATGTTGGATCGGTTTGGCCACCCGACTCTGGACCTCTTTACCTCATCAATCAATGCTCAGCTCCTGAGGTTTTTTTTGAGGTTCCCAACCCATGGGGCAGAGGGAGTTAATGCCTTTTGCTGCCACTGACCTCAAGGTCTACTCTATGCCTCCCCCCCCCCACTGATTCCAAAGGTGATCCGGAAGCTCCTGGAGAAAACAAAACTTTTACTGTAGACCCTTGCAGAATTCCACCGGACAGGGTCTCTCTCCCTCACGCAGGGTCCAATCGTACATCTGGACCTGCAGTGGCTATACCTAGCTGTATGGCACTTCAGTGGAGACTCTTGAAAGGCAAGAAGCTCTCCAATAAAGTCACCACAATGATCCAGGTGGCCAGACATCCTTCTACTAACGCTACTTGGACTGCTTTTTGCAGGTGGGGCAACATAATGAAGATAGATCCCACCTCTCCGTCAGTGGCGCAAATACTGGACTTTCTCCAGGAAGGCTTGGACAAAGGGCTTTCCCCAAATACATTACGTAGACAGATGGTGGCTCTAGCATCAGTTATCTCATGCGAAGACCTACAATCCCTCACTCACCACTCGAGGACACATAATTTCCTCCGTGGGGCCACTAACTTACCATAGATACCCCACCTGGGATCTAAACAAAGTTCTCATGGCACTCACTAAGCAACTTTTGAACTTCTGAGAACCACGAGCGTCCACCTTCTCACCTATAAGGTGTTGTTCCTAGTAGCCATAACATCTGCAAGACAAATCTCTGTGCTGGCCACCCTGTCAGTGAGACAAGACCTCTGCATATTTTACTCCAACAGAGTCATTCTTTGTCTAGACCTGACCTTCATACCCAAAATTAATTCAGCCTTTCATCGAGCACAGGAGTTGATCCTCCCCAACTTTTGGTCAAGACCGGTTCAGGCTCTGGAGAGACAATGGCACCTAGTAGATGTAAGAAGGGCACTCTGCATCTACATAGACAGGACTGCATCATTCAGAAAGACGGAGGCCTGCTATCTCGTTCCAGCCTTCCACCCAGGGCACGAAAGTCACATCTTCGACAATTGGCAAGTGGTAATGGGCCACAATCACAAAAGCTTACAAAACACAGGCCTAGTGCCTAGAGGTATTATGGAACACTCTACTAGGAGTGCTGCCACATCAGCGGTGTGGGCAACGCAAGCGCCAATCAAAGAGATTTGCAGAGCAGTGATATCAACACTGTTGCCTTTCATAAGACACTGGACGTTTTTGCCTAGGACGAAGCAGCATTTGGCAGATGGGTCTTACAACGGGTTCACACATAAATAGGGACTCCAAAACAGATGGAGACCATCCCGTCGGACACGCCAGCTTTGGTATATCCCATGCCTGGATGCTCAGAAAGCTCTCAGGATAAGGAGCATTGGTGTTTACCTGACACACCCTTTCTCTGGGATCTGTGAAGAGCATCCAGCCCCATCCAGACACCGTCTGTTTCTAGGTCCAATCCTGGCCAAGATGAAGGAGCAACAGTGAAGAAAAAAATCGATAAAATTATCACTTCGACTTTGCCAAAACTGGGGACACTTGTGAGGAGCCACAAGGAGGCGTGTCCTCTGAAATCAGCTCAGCCTATCGAACGACAGACAGAAGCACTTCCCATGCCTGGATGCTCTTCATAGCTCCCAGAGAAAGGGCGTGTCAGGTAAGCACCAATGCCCCTTCTCTGCTTGGGGCTCCCCTTGGTATTTCGAAGCTTTAACTGATTCAGAATGTAGCAGTTCAGGCAGTTACATGTGCTCCCATAGGAGCAGATATTACACCTCTGCTCCACGAGCTGCATTGCTGCCAGTTTGCTACAGGTTTCAACTCAAGATGATGGCTTTAACTTTTAAAATCCTTCATTTTATGGGACCAAGTTACCTGAAGGACCACCTCTCCTCAACTATATCAGCTCATCTCATTAGATCTGACAGAGAAGACATGTTATGGATACCATTTGCCAAGGACCTACAGCCATAGTGGCATAATGGTTAGAATGCATTATTTCAGACTGACTCTTCCCACTACCAGGATTTCGATCCTGACTGGCTCAAGATTGACTCAGCCTTTCTGAGGTCAGTAAAATAAGGACCCAGATTGTTGGGGAAATATGATGACCCTGTAGACCACTTACAGAGTACTGTAAAGCACTATGGAGCGATATATAAAACTAAGTGTTATTGCTATTTGGTGGGGACCAGGACATAGGCCTTTTTTGCTGTTGAACCCATCCTATGGAACTCTGTGTCCCATGAAGACTACTTGGCTCCATCCCTTTTATAATTATAGAAGACCCACAACAACTCCTTGGTTGTGACATGAGGCCTGGAGATTTCGGGGAGCCAGAGGCATTTTAGATGGCTCCATTGTGATTTATATTTACTCTCTCCAGGTGCTTTGCATATTTTAAATTTCTCAGTATTTGTAGAATTTTTATAATAAGAATGTTTAATATTTTTGTAATGATTGTTTTTATATATTTGTTTCTATTGATCTACGCAGTCCGAAGTTCCTTTTGTGAGATAGGCAGCTAATAAATGTTAGCAATAAAATAAATAAAATATTATTCTGAAGAACAATAAGTAAATAAATGAATAATGAATATAAATCTTAAGAACTATGATGTTATCAGTGTACAATCATACAATCTTTATTGTAATATTTCAATGGCTATTGTCAAACTGTGTCATTACTTCAAAAAAATGGATTAAAATGCTTGCTGAATTATTTTTCATAAAACTTAGATTCCAACAAAAGACTGATTCCATTTAATTTGCCAAAAATCATTTATTGAGAATAGAACAGTGAGGTAAAAAAGTTGAGTTCATTAGTATATTTGTAATTCAAAATACAAAAGCAAGAAAAATTTCACCAGAAATCACAACCATTGGATGGAGGAACTTTAAATTGCATTAGTAAGTTTCTCATAACTCTTTCTGTTGGTAATAAGAGGCATTCTAATAACATAGTACAAGATTGCAATCAGCTTCATATCCAAATGTTCGATGGCTAATTGCTTTTCCTTAGTAAAAATTAGAAATATATATGCATCTTTCCTTTCTTTCTAAGTAGATATTGATTTTTAAAGCCCCAAATCAAAAGAATACAATGTCATTTAATATAACCTTTATACAATATTGAACTTTAATATTAAAATACTATAAACACCCCCAGAACACATATATCATTTTACCATGTTGCATTGAAAACCTAAATTTTTGTGTATGTGGCCTCAAATTATAAGTATAATTGATATTGGAACCTCTGTTACTAAATGATGCATTTTTTAAGTGATATATGCCTGAATGTAAGACCTTTTTAGCTGTGTTGGTTAAGTGAATCTGGCTTCCCCAATGACTTTACTTGTTGAAAGTCTCTTGGGAAGATCTTAAATAGTGATCACATGATTCCAGGACACTGCAACTGTCATAAATAAATGCCAGTTGCCAAGTGTTAAAATCAGGGGTGGGATTCAAATTTCTTACCAACCAGTTCTGTGGGTGTGGCCTAATTTGTGGGTGTTCTTTGGTGACTGGGTGAGCGTGGCTTGCTGACTGGGCATGGCTTGGTGGTCATGTGACTCAGTGGTCATGGCTTGTATATAAATATTATAAATATGTAAATATTGATTTTTACATAAAATAAAGAGCAACCTTTACCCAAAAGCAGGCAAAGCAGACAGGCAGATTGAGTTGCTCACAGAATCAAAGATTCACTTAGAGATCTATCTATCTGCAATTGGCTATCTGAGTCTGTCACATAAAATTTGCTTGCAAGCAAACTCATAAAATTTGCTAGTAAGCAAACTCACAAAATTAACTCACAACACACCATGTATGTAAATATTGATTTTTTTTTTATAAAAAAGGGCAACTTTTACCCCAAAGTAGGCAAAGCAGGCAGGCAGATTGAGTTGCTCACAGAATCACTGATTCACTTAGAGATCTATCTGCAATTGGCTACCTGTGTCTGCACTGAAAAGCTTCAGTCCTAAGGAAGGTTTGGCTCTGCTTTTAGATTAGCTAGAAAGCAAGAAATCCAAGGATTTCCTGCTTTCTAGCTAACCAAATCTCCCTGCAGAGAAAATGGCTGATGGATGGGGGGGAAAAAAAGGAAAAATAGCAACTTGCCAAACCAGGCAAGTTGGATGGCTTGCATGCCAGATAAGGAGTGAGTGGGCGGGAAGGGCTGGGGCCAGCCAGTGGAGCGATTTGCCAGTTCTCCAAACTGGGGACAATTGTGTGTGCAGCCTTTGCAAGAAATCAGCTGTGCTGCCTGGACAGTTGACAAGTGCTGCGCTCCACTGCCCAGCATTTGAAAATCCTCTTGTTTCCTGCTTTTTCAACCTCACCTGTGCCACGCAAAGCAGCTGAAGATGGAAAAGCAGGGAATAAAGGACAGTCTAGAGCCCGGGCAGGTGGGTGGGCCAAACACCGAACTGGTTTGGTATCAACTGCTCTTCGCAGCTACAGGTTCTATAGAACCAGGCCGAACCGGTAACATCCCACCCCTGGTTGAAATTGTGAACATGTGACATAGGGATACTATGATGGTTATAAGTAAGAGAACTTGTAATAAGTCACTTTGAATAGTCATTAAATTATTGGTCATTATACAAGGACTATCTGTAATCCCAGAAATATATTTAGTGAGGTATCTATGGGTAATTATGCCTGTGGTACTCTCCAGGCTTGCATTCTGTTCACTAACTCCTCCTTTAAAAGAAACAAAAGCAGTGTAAATTGTGTAAAGCCTAATACAAGCCTACATTTATTTAAAAAAATGCTTCTTGGAGTAAAACAA
The DNA here is from genome assembly GCF_049901715.1 of Pseudonaja textilis. NCBI lineage: Eukaryota > Metazoa > Chordata > Lepidosauria > Squamata > Elapidae > Pseudonaja > Pseudonaja textilis. Next base: position 26,807,106 of record NC_141993.1, read on the forward strand.
TAAAATGGAGAAAATAAAAATGGCAGCTACAAATATGTTTAAATGTGTTCCATCACTAGGAAAAAAGCAAGAAAAAATTGTTGGAGTTGATGTCCTTGAGACTAGATGGGATGTTAAAACATCCTTATCAGTTTACATTCTAGTGTCTGGATGCTTTGTGATTGCCAACATCCAGAAACTTATTTTGTGAATGAGTGTCTTGGCATGCTCTCATAATTCCAGAAATGTCCTTTGTGGTTAGGTTTAAGTAAACTATTCAGTTCTTAGTATACCCTTTTTCTGTTCAATGCTTAATAATGAATCTGAATATTTTTTGATGCTGCCATGTAGAAATTATGTTGTAATTTTGAAAGAGCCCACCTTTCATTTAGAAGCTCAGGTTGGTGTATAGTTCCTTCCTGTTTTTCCCACAATAATCCTGAAAAGTTAGAATTAATTTTAAATACATTTTTCAGGAATGGTGTGAATTGTGGCTGTGGGTTTGTGGGCTATTCCTATTCCTAAAGAGAATTCTGGCTGTCATTTCCGACACCCATTTTGTGAGTTAGTTTTTGCATGGTGGTTGGCTGTGTGGTCTGTTGTGGTTTGGATGCTATGTTCAGAATATGAAGTTTTTTTGTATAGCAGTTACAGAGAAAGACGTCAAGCAGCAGTTTCCCTTCTGCTTTTCTTAATATTGTGTTACTGCAGGGTGTCCAGGCCCTTCTGAAGAGGATCTGAACACAGCTTCTTTTGTGTGCAATGGGATGGTTGCTTGCGAAACTGAGGACCTGGTCCTTATGCGTGGGTTTGCAGTAGACGTGGGTTTCCAGTTCTCCGTTGCTACTAGTCTCCTTATGTCTATGTCGAGGAATGAGTGTCTGTGGTCTGTTTCCTCTTCACGTGTGAATTTGAACCTAGGGAATATGTTATTGAGTAGATGGTGTGTTTCTTCAATTTGGGAGCCTTTGATGATGACAAAGGTGTCATCGACATAGTGTGCCCAGAATTTTGGTTGGATGGTGGATAGAGCTATGGATTAAAGTTGTTGCATGATTACTTTTTCCATCAGGATACCTTGTATTTGCTTATAGATTTTCCAGTTGAACTTGAAGTATGTGTGGAGGCATAGATCCAGGAGTTTCATGAGGGTGCACATGGAGTGTTCTGTGGTGGCATCATCTTTGTAGGTATAGTGTTTAGTGAGTAGGTGGTGTATGGTTTGTTTAACCAGATCGATGTCAATTGAAGTGAAGAGAGTGGTGATGTCAAAGGAGGCCATGCTTTCTTCTTTATTTATTTTGGTGTGTTTGATGCATTGGAGAAATTGTTCTAGGGAGTTTATTGAATAAGTTGAGTCGTTGACCAGTTGTCTGAGTTTCTTCTTTTTGCTAGTTTGTACATGAGATAGAGACACAATCAGGGACGAGGGGATCCCATTCTTGTGTATTTGGGGGAGTCTGTAGAACCTTGGAGGAGTTTTGTGGTTGCATGTGCTTTCTCTCTAGCTTGGCTGATGCCAAGCATCTGAATTTTGATCACGTGACCATGGGTATGCTACAACAGTCGTAAGTGTGAAAAATAGTCATAAGTCAGTTTTTTCAATGCTTGTTGAAACTTTGAACTGTCACTAAATTAACACTTTTAAGTCAAAGACTACCAGTATTATGTATATATCCATACATACAGGTAGCCCTTGATGTTAGTAACTGTTCGAAGTTACAACAGCACTGAAAAAGTAACTTATGACCATTTTTCACACTAATGATAGTTGCAACATCTCCATGGTCACATGATTTATATTTAGATGCTTTATAACTGACTCATATTTATGATGGTTGCAGTGTCCCGGGGTCATGAAATCACCTTTGGTAAACTTCTGAGTAGCAAAGTCAATGGGGAAGCCAGATTCACTTAACCAGTGTTACTAATTTAACAACTGCAGTGATTCAATTAACAAATATGACCAGAAAAGTCACAAAATGGGGCAAAACACACTTAACAAATTTCTCACTTAGCAACTAAGTTTGGGCTCAGTTGTGCTCGTAAGTCAACCTGTATAGCTAAAAGACTACTTTGCAGTCACAAAGAAGACAGTTGGTGCATTTTATTAGAGGCATAAAATTGGGCAAACATGGGACAATATATTCACATAATGGTTGGATAGAGAAGTAACAAAAAGTAATTATGCTAGGGTATTACTTCAGATTAGAGTGGATAAATGTCATCTGTAATTTCTTGTAAAAGGAGCTGTCTCTAAGAAATGCATATCTGACTACAGAGAAGTAACTTTATAGTACCCCAGCAAAAGAGCAGAAGGAAATACTTTCAGTCTGGCTAGAGATAAATGTTAACACAATTTCTGATCTGTAGTGGAGGAGATAAAGAAAGCTGATACATAACCCATTTGGAAGGAACCTATAAGCTGAACTGCAATGTTAGGAATCAGGCTCAGACTGATTTGAAGATCAATGACTCAGTAATGTAATGTTACATCAAACTTTTTCAGAACCTCTGAAATCTTCAGTAAATGTCAGGGGTAGGATTCAACCGGTGTTACTACTGGTTTGGTTAGAATGCGTTTTGCTGTTGCGCGCACATGTAAAACAATTTCAAAAAACGTCAGCTGTGCCACCCGCACAGCTGACAAGCACTGTGCGTGGGTGCGCAGTGTTTGAAAATCCTCTTCTTTCCTGCTTTTTCAACCTCAGCTGTGCCGAGCAAAGCAGCTGAGGTTGAAAAAACAGGAAATAAAGGACAGCGGGCAGGTAGGCCAAACAGATGACAAAAGATCGTTGCACCAAACCAGTTTGGTGTCTGCTGCTCTTCAGAGCTACCAGTTCTATAGAACCGGGCTGAACCGATAGCATCGCACCCCTGGTAAATGTGTCCATACTTCTGCAAATAATTGTGTACATGTATTTTCTAGATAGTTTCAATCAGATTTCTTATGAGGGTCTTAGGAAAATGTTTTCTATTTTACTGTTTTTCATTTCTCCAGTTTTTCTGATAGACTTTTGAGTTTAGTCTTTTATCTATACAGATTGGTATAGAAGCTGCCATTTTTTTACAATTTTTAATTTTTATCCCAGTTTTTTCTAAAATCCAATAATGCTTACAGTCCTTTCTCTGTCCATCAAAACAATCATTTAACCATTTCTGTAAATAAAGGCAAACATGCTTATCCTATTCTTCTGTCATGTTTCAATTACAGATATTTGATCTTCTTTCTCTTGGCATATGAATCAGGCAGTAAGTTGAATTTAATTAGGAATAATTATCTTCAAAGTAAATGGGTCTCATGAACAAGACATGTGATTGTTCTGTGAAATATATTTATTGTAAAAGTGAAGGAAAGTGATAATTTGAAAAGCTTGAAAAACATTCCATGATTTAATTCCTTCAAAGAGAAAATTGATTTAAACTTAATTTCAACTTGTTACACCCAATAAACAGATACTACAGAGAAGTTATATGTATGTCACAGGCAATGTGTGAAAAGCTGGTATTGTATAGAATACCTAGGAAATCTATAGAATATGACATTTTTAGGCAAAGTATGAAATGTCTGGGTTATTTTAATATGCTATATCCTTTCCCTAGGTATTGTATATAATTTATTTTTTATTTATTTTATTTGGTTTGTCAATTACTTACAAGATAATAGGTATAAGTAAAAAACATAGTTATGAAGACATGAATACATATAAGAAAAATAAAGGAAACAATAGGACAGGGACGGTAGGCACGTTGGTGCGCATATGCACGCCCCCCTATAGACCTCTTAGGAAAGGGGTGAGGTCAATAAGGTTAAAGTTTTTGGGGTTTGAGGAAGAAACCTCAGAGTCAGGTAGACATTGACCACTCTGTTGCTGAAGTTGTATTTCCTGCAATCAAGTTTGGTGCAGTTTACCTTGAGTTTGTATCTATTGTGTGCTCTTGTATTGTTATAGTATTCATTGAAGTATTCATTGACAGATAGGACATTGCAATATATAATTTTATATAATATACTTAGATCAGACTGAAGACGGCGTAGTTCTAGGTTTTCTAGGTCTAGAATTTCAAGTCTGGTGGCATAAGGTATTCTGCAACAAGTAGAGGACTGGAGAACTCTTCTTGTGAAATATTTCTGGACCTTCTCAACTGTGTTAATATCAGATATGTAATGTGGGTTCCAGAAATGAAAGAAGAAATGCAAAACAAAGTACAGGACCTTCTTACTGAAAAAAGCAAGAAGAAAAGGACCAGTATTTAACCTATTTGTTCCAACAAAAGCAGCAAGAATGGCATTTTAGTGGGAGTATTTTATACTTTGCTGGCTTACGTTTTGGTATTGCATAGAATATCTAGGAAATGTGTTAAATATTAAGGGTTTCATACATATTAAGGGTCCCATTTTTTGAATTCTATAGATTTTCTAGGCATTCTATAAAATGCCTAATTTCACACATTGATTGTAATATATACAATGCAAGTGTACTTTGTATATTTTTCTAAAAAAGCTTTAATTATTCACAGTCATTTAAAAAAAAATCTATTTAAAAACACTGATACTTCAGTGAGAGAGGGGGGGAGGGGGGAATGCCAAACCAGTGTTGCAACATGAAGATAAATATACACAGTTCTCTGTACCAAAATCAATGCGAGGACATTAGAAAAGTGAAAAGCATCATCAATTGAATTGTAAATATCAGCAGAAACTTGAAAAAGGCCATGTGTTGATAAATGCATTATCTGAAGAATAAGTGAGCTATACGCTCTATAAAACTTAAAAGAAAGGCAGTCCTGGGCTTCATTTTGAATTGTCCTTAGGTTGTAGCATGACATGCACATGTAATGGAAAAGATGATAATCATTATCTTGACTACTATCAAGATTCAAAATACAAATGAAAATGGTCCAGAAAATCTAATACAGAGATATTGAATTACAAAAGGCAACAACTAAAAAGATAGATTAATTAAAAGGATGTTGAATGAGAGAACCAAGAGGCTAAACTTCAGGATACTAGCCTTTTTAAAAAAGCAGTATTGTATAGAAAAAACACACAATAGATTATGAAAAGCAGAATCAGTAATATAATAAAGTATAAAAGGTTTTTTTAAAAAGTGGCAATTTGTTTAAATTCGGAGAACAAACATTTTACTGTAATATACATGTATTTTTTAATTGCTATCAATATACCACAGTGGTAAAATTGAAGCAAACAAAGCATAAATGTCAATAATTCACTACTGGAAATCTAAAATGATAATGAAGTATTTATGCTGATCTGCATTTGGAAAAAAATTAGGGAAGGGACCATGATGTATGAAAAAAATTAAAATTCAATGTACAGGCTACTAAATAAAATGGAATATAATGGGATTTTATCAATGAGCAAATATGAATTGTGCTACAAATACAGTGGTAGGACTGGAATTAATAGACAAATTAAAGATCAATGTCATTAAATACAGTATATAACTAAGTTCTGATATTCCAGAAATTGTTCATTCTGCAATAGATGTATGCAGCTTTTCACTCAAATCATTCATTTAATGTGATTATGAGGATATCTTTTTAAGAATGTGATCTAATGGACAAGTCTTGTTCTGGTGATCTAAAAAAAGATGAGATACAGATATTAAACTTTATCATTATTAATGTCAAAATGTGTTGAAGAATCAGCATGTCTTTTCCTACAAAACATTTTGTACCAAACTTTAAATTCATTGAAATTCAAGTTCAGTTCTATCTTAAGGTACGGATATAATCAGCATTTTTGTCCCAGTGTGCATTTTGTTTTCTTGCACATAAAGCTAAGATTCTATGGGCATTTTCCTACTTCGTATCTAAATTAAATAGATTGGAGAATAGTTATAAGGATGCTTAATTTTTCTTGTACCGATTTACTTTTGCAGATGTTAGCTTCAAAGCAATTGATTCTGACTCCAGAGGTCTGATTCTAAATAAAAAAGAAAACATTCAAAAAGAATTAGAGGAACTTGATAAAATGTTTTTTTATCAAATCAGGTGTAGTACATAAGTAATGAGGGAAATCTATTCCCTATATAAATCTTAATAGTAAAATAATTTTGTCCAAATCTAATTGATTCCTTATCTCCATAGCTCAATCTATGTTTGAGTAAATAAGTATGTCTAAAACTTTACATACAGGTGGCACTTGACTTATGACTATTTGTACAATGATCAAAATTACAGCGGCATTGAACAAAGAGTCTTACATCTAGTCCCCAAAGTTGGGGTTGATGCAACACCCCTGTAGTCATGTAACCTAATTCAGTTGCTTGACAGTTGGCTTGCACTTACGACTGCAGGGATGGTTCAACTCCCCTCACCTGCCTGTCTCTCATCTATATGCCCTTTTGGCCCCCTGTCTAGCTGACCTTCATTGTCTTCTTGCTCCTGCTGCTTACCAATCATGCCTGGCCTGGCCCTTTGTGAGGTAGCTGCTGGCTGCATGAGGCTTTCTTCTCCAAGTCATGCATGGGAATTTCCTCAAAAGACCTGGGAAATCTGGCTTTATGTGGCCAGCAGTTACCTCACGAAGGGCCTGGTGAGCAAAGCTCAGCAGCAGGAGCAGCAGGGGCATCAGGAGCAAGAAAGAGAGCAAAGGTCAGCTGGGATGGCAGAGTGCAGGGTGGCAAAGGTGTCTAGAACAGTGTCTTTATATGTTCTACTTAAACTTTCTGGGGGCATCTGGGGATTTCTGGAGTGGCTGCTTTGTGCTGTTCTTTTGGGCTATGGCTTCATACCTTGCTATTGGAGCTTCCAGAAGGGGCTGTTTTGCACTGCAATGCTGGGCCCTCCCAGTGAGGGTAGGACTTCCTGGGGAGGGCCCAGTTTTTCATGTTGTTCTGTGGCTCAAGGGCTTCTTCCAGCTCCAGAGCCATGACACACCGGGAAGCCCCTGATCTGCTGTGATTCTGGGTCAGCTTAATTCTCTGCTAGGCAGGGTGATAGATGGCCAGAAAAACAGAGATGGGGAGGGGGGAATAGCGGTTGGGAGAGTTGAAGGGGAAGCTGTCCCTTACTTTGGACAAACTGACACTTGGGACTAGAAGGGAGAATTCTGGAATGGCTTAAATCAGGGTAGGTTCTCAGCTAACAATCAATGGAATTCAATGAACGATGGCAATGAGGATTGCTGAGATTGTCATTACTAAGCGATGTTGTCATGTGATGTCACACAACAGCATCACTTAGCATTTAGTTTTCCAACTCATTAAGATTTCACTGACTAATGTGTTGTAATTCACACACTGCTCACTTTTTTATCCCTTATTAGTGGTGCAATTCAACCGGTGTAACAACCAGTTCAGTGAGCATGCGCACGCCAAACACGCGCTCCGTGTTTAAAACCCATTTTCAGCTCTAATATTTACCTTCAGCTGTAGCCCCTGAGAATAAAACAGCTAAGACCCAGCAAACTGCTCTGCCGCACGAATCAGCTGTGCTCTAAAAAAACAAAATAAAGCACAGGAAAGAGCAGGGGCGGGCGGTCCCACATGCTCGTCGGAGTGAACTGGTTCAGAGCCAGCTAATCATCGGAATTAGGGGTTCGCCCTAACCAGTCTGAACCAGGAGAATCCCACCCCTGCTTATTATATATTCTACATAAATATGAAAGAAAATGTGAAATGTAAAATATGCAAAAGAATAGAATAGAATAGAATAGAATATTTCATTATCACTTTGAATGCACATTAATTGGCATACATTAAAATGAAATGTTGCATATTATAGCAGTATCTCTGTTAATTTCTCTTCTCTGATATTACTATTTTAGCAGTAAGATGTTTTAAGAAAGAACACCTTTTCCATTTTTTTAGTTAGCTTATAAAACTATTACTATTTAATACAGTTGTGTATCATTTTTATTATAAATGTCAAGACAAGTTACAGTAAAGTGAACAATACATTAAAAACAATGTAGAAACATGTTCACTGAAGGAAATCAAAGATAATTTATGCATTCATAGAGAGGTGGGGTAAAAGGATTTTCAGCAGAGATACCTGCAAAATTTTACTGTAGAACCTCGTGAAAATTTGGAGTGAGATCACTTCAGAATTAATATGCCACAGGATGGGAGGCCTGCTTATGCATATTAGGTGAAAGAGCTATCTATCTGCCAGGAGGGTTTCAGCTTCACATATGGCTGAAATCCTCCAAGCAGGAACTTTTTTGCTCTCAAAAGTTCTTGCAACCCATCAAAGGTGTCCAGCTTCCCTCACCTAAGGCCCGGAGGAGAAATCCTTCTGTAGGCTGTGGGAATAGAGCAGAATTCTTCAGGATTTCAACTCCGTTTCACAGCCCTGCTGAAGAATTTCAGCTCCTCATTGATTTTCTTGGGAAGCAGGCAGATATTGTAAATGACAATCACTGATTGCCAGGAACTTGGCAACTGGTTGTAAATGTGTACCTGTTGCCCAAAATGCAGCCACATGACCATGATTGGGGCATGTTTTATGATGGCTTGGAAACACTTTACAAGCTGTAAAGTATCCTTTCCAAGACTACTGTAAATTTGAATGGTCATTAAATGATCAGCCATAATTCAACATTATTTAGGCACATGCACGGGGTATCTTGTTAAAAATTTCCAAAATATCTGATAGTTTTATATAATTCGATTTTGAAAGGATAGATTATCTAAAATCACTATTTAGCATATAATTTGGTCTGAAAATCAATAGATAAAATAAAAAGGAGACAGATCATGTAGAATAGAAATAAGGGCTTAGTGCTCTATTTAATTACCATTTTTGTTTTTCTTAAAATAGTTTCAAATGGTCTTTGCTTTTAACAGTTAACCACAACAATTTTAATTCTTCCATGTATAGATTATTATTAAAGACAGATACTCTGATAAAGGAATTGAGAATTTAGTTATGGAAGTTGTCTGAATGGGGTATAGAGATTCTTTTCTATTCTTCAAAATGATTGAGACATAAACTGTTTCATGACCAAATTTTGTGAATGGTTCTTTATTTGTACACTGAAATGCAAATAATATCTGACTGCCTTCTGTTAAAGAAGAGTGTGACTTGTTTTTCAAATAATTATTATTAGTTTACTTTACTTCAGGGGTGGGATGCTACCAGTTCTGCCTGGCTCTATAGAACCGGTAGCTCTGAAGAGCAGCAGACACCAAACTGGTTCTGTGTCTGCTGCTGTTTGGCCCAACCGTTTGCCCAGGCTGTTACCTGACCTTTATTTCCTGCTTTTTGAACCTCAGCTGCTTTGTGCAGCACAGCTGAGGTTGAAAAAGCAGTAAAAAAGTGTTTTTTCAAACACTGCGCACCCACACGCAGCGCTTATCAGCTGTCCGGGCGGCACGGCTTTAGGTGTATTACATGCGCATGCAGCAAAACATAATCACTGAACTGGTTGAATCCCACCCCTGCTTTACTTTATTGTCATTGCACCTCGTACAACGAAATCAAACACCATCTTCAGTGCAGCACATGGCTATGAAAATAAACACAAATACACATCCTTCACACTCCACACGTTGAATAAAAAAAATCCAACACCGCACCAACACTGTACTATACAGTAGAATTCAAAAGAGCTCCTGCCCTGGGATAGAAGCTGTTTTTCAGCCTGTTTGTGCTTGTTTTTATTATTCTGTATTATTCTGCGTCTGCCAGATGGTAATAGTTCAAAAAAAGGGTTCCCAGGATGAGATGGATCTTTGAGAATGTTTTGAACTTCCTTAAGGCAGCGAGAGCTATAAAGCTCTTCCAAAGAGGGGAGAGGGCAACCAGTGATCTTCTGGGCAATGACATTAACTCTCTGGAATGCTTTCCTATCTGCCACTGTGCAATTGGCAAACCATACAGAGGTGCAGTAAGTTAAAATACTCTCTATGCAGTGATAGAAGGTCACCAGCAGTTTTCCATTCAGTTGTTTTCTGAGAAGTCTCAGGTAGTATAAAACTGGAAAGGTTCAACGAGGTAATTTTGAAGTTGTAAATCTAAATCACATTCTTCAAGTGCAAAGATGGAAGATTCTGATCTGGGATGTTCTGACTTATTGAGAATTGTGTACAGTTTGCCTGAGAGTGAAGCATAGGATAATTTGCTAGGTGGCAAAAATGTTCAAAGTATGAATATTTACCATTAATGATGAGTCTTGTTAATAAAGTAATAATCACATTAAACTGCAAGCCTATTTGTATTTTTAAAAATATTTAAAGTATAAAGTAAATGACTACAGGCAAGAGAAAAAAGAAGGAAATAAGTGGATGGAAAATAAAATATAAGTAAATAAACAAAATGTATAGTTACAAAATTTAAAAATTGTCATTATTTCTTTAGTTAAATTAATATATAAACTAATTATATCACATGAGATACTTTCATTCATTACTAACCTCTAAACATTAAAATTTATACTGTATAAATGTTACCACTATTATCTGAAATAAATGTGCATGATCTAATAGAAAAATAAAACAAATATGAAATACCAAAACATAAATAAATACAATATTAAGTTCTTGATTTCCTTTTATTGTTCCCCACTGTTGAACACAACAAATTAAAATATTAAAATTGCCTCTGCTATTCTCCAGAATGGTGTCAATAGGATGCAGACTTGGGATGACTCTGGTCTCCTTGCACTTGAGATTGAGTCGAAAACATGCATCCACTCTTCCATAGTCTTACTTGTTCTGCCTTAGATTGTATTAACATGCCAGGGGCATGTCCAGAATCATAACAACTGGTTCTATAGAACCGGTCCGAATCGATAGAATCCCACCCCTGATCTTGGTTCTGTATAAGCATTTCAAATTCCATCATTTATCTTAAAAACCTTTCTTTCTTGATGTCACTTTTTATTATAGAGATCTGTGAATTCACTAACCATGATAAATTTTGACCTTCATCAAATCTTGTTGTAGCCACTGTGGTTTTCAGTGTGGTAATTTCAGACAGTCACTAATTAATGATTATAAGTCAGAGACTACCTGTACGCATAATTTGAGTATTTCTGATCTTGGATAGTTATAGTAAATTAAAGCCTATTAAGATTATTTATACACACACATTCAAAGTGACTTGCCTGAGCTTGGGAAAAGACAGGAAAGATGTTTAATTATCTTGAAACATGATGCATTGTATGCAGCCCTACATGTTCTGAAGCTTCTTGCAGAAGATTTGAAGAGCCATATAAGTAGTCCTCACTTAACAGTTACCATTGGGACTCGCAAATCCATTGCTAAGTGATGTGACTGTGAAGAGAGACATCACATGAATGACTTACAATTTTACTGTTGCATTCTCCATTGATTCTGCTTGTTAGAGCTGGCTGTGAAGCTTGCAAATGGTATACATACAACTGCAGGAAACTGTGACAGTTATGAACAACTACTGTTTGCAAAGTGCCCGAATGTCAATCATATGAATAAGGAAATGCTGCAATAATCATAAATGCAAGGGCTTGTTGCAGTTACTTTTTTACACCTCATAGCTTTGAACAGTCGCTAAACTAGGCATTATACTAGTATGTATCTTCTACCTTTCCTGTAATTATACTTCAGTGAATCGCAATATATGTTGGTCATAAACTGTAACAATTGGCTGATGATGTTAGAATTAATTAAGGTAAATATTTATATCAACAAACTAGTTTATAGTATTTAAATATTGAAATCCTACAAATTATCTTTGTGTATTTATATCTCTCTATATAGGATAGCTTTGATTATCAGCAAAATAATTTAGTCTGGTCTGGATTTAATCTGCAGAATAGAAAGTATTTATAAATATTTTAAGCGATTCATGTATGAGAATTATGTGAGTAGATATTTATCTAAAGTAAACCCTGGTGCTGAATTAAATATAACCATAATTTATATGTGATTGGTAAATGCTCAGTCAATTGTATAAGTCTAGGCACATAGTCAAATAAGTAAGAATAATCAGTTTTTATTTTTCTCCAAAAAAGGGTCAACTTATGAGAGTGACTTGCAGTGTTCTTGCCAGCTTTCCTGTTCACTTTGCTTGTGGAAAGCCAACAGGGAAGGTTGCAAATTGACCATAGCTCATTGCAACATCATAATTATAAACTAGGCACATGAGTGCCCAGATCATGATCATTTGACCAGGAGGATGCTGCAATGTCCACAACTTTGAGGACTGGTTATAAGTTTCAAGGTTGGTTTTCTTCAAGGCCCTATTCAGAGAGTTTATATGAGCATATTCCAACAAAGGAGTCTTTAATTACCTCTGATCTCTAGACTCTGTCGAGATGCCTGATAAATTCAATAAAGTAGTATAATTTTTTTAGTCAGTAGACCTTGAAATTACTTTTAAGGTAGCTGTAAAGCTGGGGTGTAGTTGCCAAATTATTGATTTCAATTTTTTTTGTGGTTTCTAAGTGTCCTTTTTATTGCTGATTTAGATGCAGCATTTTATGAGAATTAATAGAAGGGCCAATAAAAGAAGACTTTAGGAACACCATTTTGCCTATGAATAAAGCAAAGAAAAAAAAGAGTGGTGAATTTAGATCACCAATTTTCTTTTAATTTACACATATTCAAGTTCTGGGTCAATTTTAACATGTCCATTTTATGGTTAGGGTTATCAGAAGATATCCCTCTGGAAAAGCATATGACTGCTAGGGGCTTTTGATTTTTCTTCTCATTTGATCATTTAAGTGATTGTAATTGTTAAGGGAAACATCACATATCCATGAGTGTAGTTTACTTTACTTTACTTCCTCCTTTCTATTGATTGCTTGACAGTTGCAAAACACACAATTTGTGATCATGCTGCAATTGTTATAAATGTGAGGAGTGGTCGCAAAACTATTTTTTTTAAACCATTATAACTTTGAAATTAAGAAAAGGCAGTCAATAATTGAGGATTACTTTTCCGTGTAATCCTAATAGATTGCCATAGATAGTAAAAAAATGTTTTAAAAACAGTGTTAAACTATAAAGTCAAATTCTATATCACTGATTAAGAAATTTCCTTTGATATATCTATCACCAATTGTTAAGCACAAATCCTGAAGTGTACAGGTATTTGTCTGTCCTGGAGGCAGCTGCAATGACTTTTGGCTGCTCCAATATCGTACCTGATTCTGGGATGAAGCCATGCAGCCTAGGGTGCTGCAGCCTATTCTCCAGCAAGTTCCAGAGCTCAAGAGGGATATTTACAGTAAAATAAGTGACTGATCAGTTCCACCATTGTCAGGCCAAATTTGTGATATCAAACATAAGTGGAAGTTAGCAGCTGCCCACTTTGATGGGACAAAACTGTTTGGGTCCGCCTTGGATCCCATCCTAATAGAAACACAGGACAAGGGAACTATTTCCAAAGAACCCAAAGGTCCTTTGGTCTCAGACAGGAACAGCAGCATGATAGAGCTGGGTTCAGAGATAGAAACAGGCATGGAACCCAATCCAAGAGACCATTTTGTGGAGCTGGCAACAGATCAAAATGAATATCTAGCCGATCCTCCCATTGGAGGCTGGCTGGCCGCCTTTGCTGATAGGTGGGATAACATTACCTCATATGCCTGGGTCCGAGAGACAATAAGATCAGGTCTCTTCTTAGAGTTCCTCTCCACACCCCTGATTTTTTTTTTATTCCATGCCCTATTTCAAGGGATTCCACAAAGAAAGACATCACGGAGACCACGATCCAGCATTTGCTGGATATCCATGCTATTCATCCGGTCCCAACACGTCAGCAGGCTCAGGTGTTCTATCCTATATTCTTTGTGATTCCAAAGAATTCGGGGGGTGGAGAGTAATTTTAGACCTAAAGCATCTCAACCATTTTTTAGTATATAGGAGGTTCAAAAGGAGTTCCCTGCAATCTATTCTAAATCTCAGACAGGGAGATGTCTTGACCCCAGTGGACCTGACAGAGGCGTATCTACACATCCCTATAAGGCTGTTGCGCAGAAGATTCCTGTGGTTTTGTTATGCCAACTGCCACTATGAATAAAGGCCCTTCCATTCAGCCTGGCTTGGGCCCCCTGGACTTTCACAAAGGTGCTGGCCGCTCTAGCAGCATATCTCAGGAGCATGCCGGTTGGTCTGCAGTGTTATTTAGACAACATTTTAGTACAATCCTCATCTCACCTGCAGGCAGAGATAGATCTCTGGACCATACTCCTAGTACTTTGGGGCCATGGTTTTTTGATAAACCTGGACAAAAGCCATCTCATGCTGACTACTCGACTGCCGCACCTGGGCGCCACCATCGACACAATGACAAGCGAGGTTTTTCTCTTGCAGGACTGACAGAACAGCATCAGGGAATTATCCATGCACATTCGGATAGTCAAATGAGTGCCCCTGGCCCAATTATCTCAACTTTTGGGAAAGATGATTTCCTATATTGCAATAGTCCCTTGGGCCCGTTTCTATGCCAGGACCTTGCAGTGGTTCTTGCTCCCATTCCAAAGAGCCAGCTGGAGCAATTCTATGATCGAGGTCCTAGTTCCACCAAAGGTCCTTCACTCAATTTGATGGTGGACCTCCAGGAACATCACCAAGGACTTCAGAGAGCTACACTGAGTGACAATTACAACCAACGCCAGCCTCTATGGCTGGGGACCTCATTGTCAGTCCCTAGTAGCACAGGATCACTAGGCTCCAACAGACATAAAGTGCAACATCAATTGGCTGGAACTTGGGACAGTCCATCTGGCTCTTTGTAGTTCCAACATGAAATTCAAGGAGACCACATCCTTCTCCTCACAGACAATGTGGCCACCAAGGCACACATAAACTGACAGGGGGCCACACATTCGAAATCTTTTATGAGGGAGGTGGAAAGGCTTTGCCACTGGGCAGAGATAAATCTCCAGTCCATCAGGGCAGAGCATATCTCGGGCCAGCACAACATCCAAGCAGACTGGTTGAGCAGGGCCACTGTTGACCAATCAGAGTGGTGCCTGCACCTGAGCCTCTTCTGGAAGATAACAGATTGGTTTGGCTCCCCGATACTGGACCTCTTTGCCTCACTCCTCAATGCACAACTACAAAGATTTTTCTCGAGGTTTCCTGCTCAGGGGCCAGAGGGACTCCCTTGCCCCGGGGACTCCTCTACAGAGTGATCAGGAAACTATTAGAGGAGAGGCAGAAATTATTCTGCTGGCACCATACTGGCCCAGACACCCATGGTTCGTGGACCTCATGGACCTCTCGATTGCAGATGCTTGGAGGATTCCACTGGACAGGGTCTCCCTTAGCCAGGAGCCTATTCAACATCTGGAGCAACAATGGCTCCACATGGCTGCCTGGCACTTGAGCGGAGACTCCTGAAAGGTGGGAATCTCTCTGTCAAGGTCATCGAGACAATACAAGCCACGAGACATCCAACTACAATCTGATTTATAACACCACTTGCAAGATCTTCTGCAGGTGGTGTGACAAAAAGACAATAGATCCCACCTCAGCGGTAGTGGCAGATATACTGAAGTTCCTACAAGAGGGATTAGACAATGGCCTCTCTCCTAATACACTGCATAGGCAGGTAGCGGCCGTAGCCTCAGGCCTCTCCTGCAGTGACTTACAATCTCTCACTCATCATCCGACAGTACGCAGTTTCCTACAGGGGACCACTAACTTAAGACCTCCCATGGTCCATAGATACCCCACTTGGGATTTTAATAAGGTCCTCACAACACTCACCAAACCACCCTTTGAACCCTTGAGAACTACCAGTCTCCACCTTCTAACTTACAAGGTAGTTTTCCTGGTGGCTATAACCTCCGCCAGGAGAATATCTGAGCTAGCTGCTCTCTCAGTGAGAGAAGACCTTTGTGTCTTTCACTCAGATAGGGTGGTTCTTCACCTAGACCCGACTTTCCGACCCGAGCACAGGAGTTGATTCTTCCCAACTTCTGCCCTAGACCGACTCGTGCATTAGAGAGATAATGGATTTCCTTGATGTGCCTAGGGCCTTCCACATTTATATCAATAGGACTGCTGCCCACAAGAAGATAGAAGCCCTCTTCATCTCGTTTCAGCCCTCCACACTGGGGAGGAAAGTCACAGCTTCAATGATAGTTCAGATAGTTCAGATTTGGGGGGAATAGCGAAATATACAGAACAAGTATTGGAAATATGGTAAAAGGAATAACCCCATATATATTCCTTTCCAACAGTAAACAAGTTCAGATCAGCTACAAGTTTGAATATAATTTGTGGACATAAATTCCTCTTAAATGATAATTATAGTGTGCGTACATGCATGTGTGAAGGTTGTTGTGTAAATCAGATGATTCTTCCAATTATACTTATTTTTTCAAGTTGAGCTTGGTAAATGGAGCCTAGTGCTATCTTTTCTTCTTGAAAATGAAAATTTAGCAAAAAAAGTATCTGGAGCCCAAAAGTTATTAACTTTTTATTTATTTTCTTAAAAGTATAAATGTCTCTTGAGTGTTAATTCTGTGTGCACTTTGTGCTTGCACTAAAAAATAAAATATTTCTGGCAAAGATTTTCAAGAGCTGCTGCGTACTGCTTATTCTTCTGTTGTGCTTCAGTGCATTTATCTGCTCCCAAGTTGTTTGCACAATTTTACTCTACCCAAGGGTTTTGTATCAAAATAATTGCTTTATTTTGCAAGCTAAAAGTGTAGAGCTTTCCTTGGATTCAAACAGTGTTATTTTCAGGATATATTTCAAATTAAGATGATTTCATCCCTTGGTTACCTTGTATCTTGGCTTCTGTTTATCAACTTACTGTATGTATGTAAATGTACAATTCATTTTTGTTAAGTATCTGTTTCTGTATAGTATTTAACTTCTTGTAATCCTCATAGAAACAACAGTATGATTAAAATAATTGCCTTATGTTGCAAGCACAAGGGGCACAGCCTTTCCTTGCGTGCAAATGGTATTATTTGTAGGTTATACAGTATTTTAAATTAAGCTTATTTTATTTCCTTGCCTACTTTGTATCTTGGCTTCTGTTTGTTAACATATTTTGAAATATAAAATTCATCTTGATAAAGTATCTTTTTCTGTACTGTATTTTTTAATCTTCATAGAAGCATTAAATTGTATTTTTAAATAGAAAGAGGTTTTACTGTAAACTGTGATTTGGATGCAGAAAATTGCAAGCAGTATTCTATTCACAAATTACCTGTTGCATTCCACTGTTTCTCTTCCTCTAAAGTGTTTTTATGCTTGAAAGAACCTTTAGAATCGCACTTGATGATTTTGAAGAGGAAGAAATACAGTTGCAATATACTTGAAATTCAAATACATGCATCTTGTCACAAACTCATTGAATTGGGAGGAGAGGCATCTCCTTCGTCCCATTCTAGATGAGTTGACAGTTAATACCATCTGATTTATATGTCAGTTGTTTAACCTTTGTCCACTGTACACTTTAACAGATCATGCTAAGTGTGTGAGAAAATAGGATATATCAATGCCTTTGCTTCAGAATTCAGTTGGATATTGAAAAAGTACATTTATGCTAACATGTTAAAATAATTTATTTGTTAGAGAAAATTGCATTTCTGGAGAAGGAAAAGTATAGTCCTCTTGTTCACTTGTCCTACTGTTCTCAACATTTGTTAAAAGAATTATTAACTTGACCTTTGCATATTTTTTGCTAATCTTACAATAATTTGTGGTGAATGGAATAAGTGTTAAATGACTGCATTGTTTAGTGACAATTTTGTAACAGTCCTTTTTTTGTTTTGCTTTGTTTTTTTCCTAGGACCGGAATCGGCCCTATGATACTTTTAACTTGCACTCTTTGGAAAACTCATTAATGGATATGATAAGGACTGATCATGAACCTCTTAAAGGTAAACACTACCCTCCCAGTGGCCCACCAATGAGTTTCGCTGATATAATGTGGAGGAATCATTTTACAGGTTAGGAATATTCATATGTTCATACTTACCTTAAAAGAAAATCAGTTTTTCTTCTGCTATAACATTTTGATGTGTTATTGCTTTTTTTGCTAGTAAATAAATTGCTAAATGTTTAAAGCTACTCCTTGATTTTAGAATCTCAGTTAACTGAGATGAAAAGTAAGTATATAGTATGATTAATGATGCAGTTAAATGTCAAATCACAGTTTGATATCTAACTGGCTCCTTTTCTCCAAAAATATCTTAGCTCATCCATTTTAAATTTACAGTCAATGAAATAAACATAATTTTAAGCACCTGTTTTGTTCTATTTTGAAAGAAGTGTGTGTAACAAACGGGGGGCATGTGCATTTTCAATCTTGTTAGATAGACAGGATGCTAGAGGCGTTTGACATGTTTAACTTCCAAACTAAACAACTATTACAGTTAACTGTGAAAATCAAGGCATAATTTCTCATGAAAGGGCTGGCTCTTTTTCTACAGCTTTCCTTTTCTATTTTTAAGAACTCAGTAAATGTGCAACCTGGCACATGAATAAGAACAATTAAAATTAGGAAAAAAATGCCTAAATCAGTTCCAATTCATACCAGTAATTCAGTATGTTTCTTAAATAATCCAACCAAGGAGAATCATAAATGGTCCAGAAACATTTACTAACTAAAACTTAACATGCTTACCTTCTTTCTGAGTGGTGAACAAAGTTAAATGAAACAATTAGAACAAATGAAATAATGTTCATTCCTCTAGGACTCGGGTGTCAAACTCGCTGCATCACGTTGCCTTCACATGATGTTTTGCAGTGATTTTCCCATGTGCAGAGCTGGGGTTGGTGTGGCCTGTATGAGACTCATCCGGCTCATGGATATCCCTGCTCTAGAAATAACAATGCCATTAGTGGTATCCCACCTGAATTATTATAGTAGATTTTTTTAGCAAACCTTCCTAATTCTGCTTTCGGTACACTGTGCAAGATACTTATTTGTGCTTCTAGATGTTTCCCAACCCCATAGAGGCATTATCACATCCAGCATTGGTTTAGACCAGGGGTCGCAAACCTTTTGGACCTCAGGCACTTTAAATCCCAGGGACCACTAACTGGTTCTGTGGGCGTGGCTTAATTTGTGGGTGTGGCTTGGTGGTCATGTGACTGGCTGGGCAAGGCTTGTATGTAAATATTATAAACATTTATATAAATATTGAATTTTTTATAAAAAAGAGCAACTTTTACCCAAGATCAGGCAAAGCAAGCAGGCAGATTGAGTTGCTCACAGAATCACAGATTCATTCAGAAATCTATCTGCCATTGGCTAGCTCAGTCTGTCACATAAAATTTGCTTACAAGCAAACTCACAAAATTAACTAACAACACACCATGTATGTAAATATTGATTTTTTTATAAAAAAGAGTAACTTTTACCCAAAATCAGGCAAACCAGGCAGGCAGATTGAGTTGCTCACAGAAGAATTTAGTAATCTATCCGCCATCAGCTAGCTCAGTCTCTCAAATTTGCTTGCCGTGAGTCTGCACTGAATAATAGAACCTTCAGTCCTAAGAGAGGTTTGGCTATGAGAGGTTCAGTCCTAAGAGAGGTTCGGCTATGCTTAAAAGCAGAACCGAAGATCTAAAGATTAGCGAGAAAGCAAGAAATCCAACCATTTCCTGCTTCCTAGCTAATCTAAATCTCCTGGCACAGCAGAACAGCTGATGGTCTGAAGAAGGAAAAATAGCAATTTAGCAGGCAAGTTTGCTGGGTAAGGAGTGAGTGGGCGGGAAGGGTTCCCGCGGGCCATGTGGTCACGCAGCCTTGTGTTTCTGCGCAGCCTGGATTAATTGCTTTGGGGGGGTACTCTGGGGGTGAGATTTCTCTGCGGCCCACCAAAATTTTCTCATAGCCCACCAGTGGGCCGCGACCCACTGGTTGGCGACCTCTGGTTTAGACTATTATTTTGTTAATTATGTAATTATTTTATTCAGAACTGATAATGCTAGTGCTTCTTGTAGTTTGTATTAAGATTACAGCAAGGCTAAGTGAAAAATATACAGTTAAAGAAAAAACATTTAATTTGCAAGACTGTCCAAAATCTCTATTCCAAGTGCAGTCAGCTAAGGTCATATGTCTAAAATTATGCAATTTACTTCTAACCCTTTTTAATTCTATACATCTTGAATTGATTGCTTGAAAGCCAATGAAATATTTTTCATAACAAATATATTTGATAAGTTCATGCTTATCATTTTTCATTTATTGGAAAATGGAATTATTTCAGTCTTTAAAAATTTAAGAAGTAATTGAGCAGTATGCAAAGATTCTTAAAATTAAACATTACTTAGCTGTTTAATCAGCCCCTTTCTAATATATGTGCATGTGTGTGTGTATGTGTGTATGTGTGTGTGTGTGTATCTATATCTATATCTATATATATATCTATATATATGTTTTCTTAAGTTTTTGTGGGTACTTACATGTATGGTATTCAGCTTTGTTCGGGTATTTTCCCACGTCATTATACACAATACAACATAATACAGAAGCCTGATGATGGCAGATGAGATTCTGCCGAAACGTTGCTACAACTTTAAAAGCACACCTACAATGATGTTGGAAAATACCCGAACAAAGCTGAATACTATCTATCTATCTATCTATCTATCTATCTATCTATCTATCTATCTATCTATCTATCTATCCACATACATACATACATAAATACATACATAGACACACACACACATTTATGTATGTATAGGTATGCGTGTGTATATATTAAGAATGCATGTATATATAATATTCTACTATCTCAAACATCTGTTTAACAGAAGGGAATTATAGAAATGAGAGCAATAGAAAGCTTAAATATGTATTCTAAAATAGCTGAACAGCTAAGTATTAACAGAATAATAAAACTGGAGAAGGAAATTGTTAAAAGCTTGGCAGAATAATGCCTTCAATTAAGGACAAGAGACTAGGCTAGCATTCTTAGGAGCAGTAAGATATTTCTGATATTTTATATTATTAATCAGTGTCACTGTTCAAGGGATACTATAGTTTTTAAATTACGTAAATATGATCTTGTTACCTGTGCTTTTGTACAAGATGAAATTTGAAACTTACTATCCTCTATTACTGAATAAAGAGACTTGGCTGATTTCCCTCTAATAAAGTTAATGATTATTGCTACTTGCTGTGATGTCCATTGGGCAAAGGTCATAAGTCACTGTTGCAATCTGGCAAGAAGTTAAAAACAGCATATCAAAGATTTTCAGAGACATGGTAATGGGAAAGTGGTCACTTTCAGGTCGACTAACATTTGCAAGCCTAGATACAGGGGATTAAATTCTGAGAGATCCCAACATAAGCTAACAAAGAGAGCTTGGAATTAGCCCAGCAGCTATATTCAGCTGGATAATATAATCATCATTAATAGACTGATTTAAAATTACCACATAGTTTCATGAAAGTCTGGCCAAAGCCCTCTCTATCACCGTATACACCTTTAAACTGGTGGCATAGAATGAGGGATGTTGTCTATGGAGATACTTAGTCATCCAGGTCGTGGTTGTCCCAAAGGTGCTTTTTCAAGAGGCAACTGGATTTTCCGGTTTTTCTTTGAAGATGTTTCGCTTCTCATCCAAGAAGTTTGAGAAGCGAAATGTCTTCAAAGAAAAATCAGAAAGTCCAATTGCCTTCTGACAAAGCACCTTTGGGATAATGAGGGATGTTGTTACAAAAGATAAAGGCTGGCAATGAAATTTAGCAAAGAATGTTTTATTGTTTGCTCTGATTCTCTTGCATTGAAACTGCCAACCAGTATTAAATATATTGTCTATAAGTAGCCGTTTAATAACCTCTCTCATTCAGCAACTGTTACGATGGTGCTGAACAAGAAGTACTTACAAGGCCTTCAAGAGTTCCTACAGTCCCAGCACTCATGTGTTTATGTGGTTGCAGTCTGGGCCTTGACAACTGGCCAGCACTTAGGACAGTATCATATGATCACCATTTGCAACATTCTCTGCCTGCTTCTCTGAAGCAAAGCCAAATAGGAAGTCAGCCCGGCAGGTGGCAAGTCCCTCCACTAAGTTACAGGCAACTCATGTACCTTCCCCTGCCCTGCAGCAGCCACTTACTGGCTTGCTTGGGACTTACTTAAGGATTCTTGCTTAATGCTGGCAATAGGAAATGCTGGGATTTCCATCATTAAACAGTATGATCTTACTTTGCAACTGCATTACTTAGTGATGGAAACCCCAGAAGTCCCCATTGCCATTATTAAGCAAGGATTACCTGTAATAATTGAATTCACAAAACACTGTTAAGTCACTATTTAATGAAATATTTCAACAGTTAAAAGCTTCTGTGACTAATTTGTTTTTTTTTTCACTATGTTAATGAGAATTATTCTGGAGGACAAAAACAAATTCCATACCTAACTGCTAACTACCTTTGTTTAAGAGCAAAAATGAAATACAATCCTGCCATTTACTAGGTTAAGTGGACTACCCCATATAGTATTTCTGTTGTTTTCTTTTTCCTTTACTTCTTTGCCGTATCTTACCATCTTAATTTTCAGCTCTGAGAATGTTAAAATATAATATATAAAAACTGACATTTCATATTTGTAATTGAGCATTTGTTTGGCAACCTGTGATGATTCATAATAGCCTTCAGAACCATCTGCAGATCTACCATAGAGAGGCAAAAAGAGTGCAGAAACATCTGTGTGCTATAGTTGAACAAATAAGAAAATAGAGTAGCCCCCTATAGGAGTGTTTTTATCTCATACTTACTCTATCTAGTCTAGAGAGTAAAATAGAGAACATCTAAGCCAGAGGTGATATTCAGCAGGTTCAGACCAGTTCTGGAGAACCGGTAGCAGAAATTTTGAGTAGTTCGGAGAGCTGGCAAATGCTACCTCTGACTGGAGATTTTACAATATCCTTCCCCTGCCACGCCCACCAAGCCATGCCAACAGAACCGTTAGTAAAAAAAATTGAACCCCACCACTGATCTAAACTGAAAAGATTTGAATGTAGAAATTATACAATTGATCAGGGATGAGTAGGACAACTACTAATCATAAGCCGAAAGCTGAATAAGGATCCTTAGTTAGTTACTTAATTTTTTGAACCTAAGAATTTCAACCAGAAAACCAATTGTGCCTGTAATGGTTTCAGTCAGTTATCATTTAGTTTTTAGCTCTTATCTTACGTAAACATTATTAGTTCTGGATTGTGATTCTTGGGTATAGCTGAAATAAAATAGAAGGCATTCAGTTTTCTGCATCCATGAAATACTTTTGCAACTATGTCTATCATTACTAGTATTATTGAATGAAATATTTTCTGTAATGTATTTCAGCTTTAATTTGAGTGAAGAGCTTAAAATTATAACATTTTCAGGTTAAATCTCTTTATGTTGCAATAACATATACAGTATGTGTGTATGGTTGCATGCATATATGCACACACAAGCACATACCTATATGCAAGCACGTACCATTATATATCTTGGCAGTTTTGACTTTCTGAGAAGATAGTTGTTAAGTGTAACTTAAAAATAGAAAGCCAAAAAGCAGGTGACAAAATGTCGGGCAGGCAGTCCCTGGTAGAGTGACTGAATGAACACAGCATGCACACATGCACATCAGATGTCACAGATATGGTTCTATTTTTGTACCTGACTTTAGCAAAGGAAGAAAAAAGTATTTTTAAAAATGTTTAGTGCCATAATTACAAGCTTCACTTCATTATTACCAACTCATATATAAATATATAACAGCTTTAAATGGTTTAAATAACCATTTACTGCAATTTGGTTATTTGACAGTTATTTTGGCAGATTTTTGTGTGCTGAATGGGACTCTTCTGGAATCTTATCTGAAGTTTAGAAAGGATTTGTTTGCTGTTTCTCCCTTGGCCAAATAGAAGATTGTCTTGGTACCTTTTACATAAATGCCAAAACTGCTAGGTTAAGTGCTGGAAACTGTTTTTGGCAGGAGCGAAACAGTACATTTTTGGGAACATGTTTCGATTTCCTATTCAGAAGATAATATTCTTGCTTCGGGTTTCTTAATTTAAGCTAAATAATAATAATTTGTACATCTTTGGTGTTTGTGATAGGGAATAATAATTCCTGCTGAAAAAATTAGCCATTGCTATTGAGCTTACATTTACATTATTTTGCTTAAATCATTGTGGGAAAATATAGGAAAAGATAGGATAACATATTAAATTTTAAATGGTGTGGAATAAATTACTACTTCCATGCCCCCATGAATTCTTGTGAAGTGCAAGATGTTCTAAAACTGTTCTACTTAGAATATAACAAGTATCAGCCCTTATGGAGATTTTTATTGTTTCTTTCTTCCTTTTTATTTTTTAAAACACCAAGATTCTTCTGACTCAGCTTTATCTACAATTCTTATTGTAAAGGCTATAATTTATGGTATATTTTGCATTATAAGATGCTAAAAACCAGTTTTACTGATTTTAAAAGCGAACTATTTCCTATCGTACTGTACTTGTGTATAATTCATAACATACATTTCATTTTCTACATGGAAGAAATAGTGCCTTTTGTCATGTAGCAAAAAGTGAAGAATCTTCTTCAGCACTACATAAATTTAGAGGAAGAGTTTGGGTTTGGGAGAAGAGGAGCCTTCATGAAATTGAGTATGCACACCTTGTTGAAGTTATCAATTAGAGGCTTCCTTCCCACCCTTCTTTAAAAGAGATTTCTGTGGTGAAGGTATCCTATAGTGCTTAAAGATTTTGGAAGCTTCTAGGGCTTCATATAGATTACCTTATTTATATCCTTGTAACAATTTGCAAGGTACTTTACTATTCACATTCTTGCAATATAGATGGAGAGATGAGATTCAAATAATGGAACAAACATGCTTTCAAGATATATAAAATTCAGATCACAGTCTTGAGTGAATTAAAGAGGCTTGTAATAGTTTCCAGAAGCAGAAGATTTCATACACTCACAATCCAAGCTATTGTACACATATAAAATAGGCTTTGGCTTCTCTTGAGGAAGCATAAGCAAGTTATTTCTACTCACACTATCAGTAATCAGCTAAATAAACACTAAAGAGCTAATGGTTTGTTTTGACAACAAGAAGCTGTTAGTATTTCTTCCCAAATTTCCCTATTGAATCAATGGGATAGAGTTGAGGGAACAAAATGTTAATTTTTCCTCCAAAGCACAATATTTAACATTAGGTACTGTTTCTCGTTACAGTTAATTAATTGAAAAGCGTGCTTTCTGTTAATCTAAAAATCAAATTCCAAGAATTAGAAATAAGAGCAGAAATATTTCCATTATAAAGAAACAATAAAAGGAGATTAACATATTTAGGTTCATTTTTTTCTCAGACGGTTTGTTATCTTTTACCTTTAATGAACATAGCATATAGTAGTTATTATTATATATCTTGTATAGAAGATGAGATGGAACACATTTTGAGATGATTAACACTATTCATATCTGTTTGATTTTGAAATGCTAGTTTTTTTTAAAAAAAACTCGTATTAAACTTCTGTTTAATATTTTTTAGGTCGTATGGGTATAAATTTTCATCATCCAGGAACAGATAACATTATGACACTCAATAGTAAGTTCATATCTTACTTTACTGCATTTTGTACAACTTGTATATTAAATATGGTTTTGCATGTATGTGTCCATTTTGATTACAAAGAAGGGAGTAGAAATAGATAATATAAAAGTCTGCACATCATTCAAAAGTCTATCATATTATTCCAAACTGAAGGGATTATTTTTAGAAGAAAGTTGATTGTAATATAAGTAGTCCTTGACTTATAACATTTTGTTTAGTGACTGTTCAAAGTTACAATGGCACTGAAAAATGTGATTTATGACTGTTTTTCACACTTAACGATCAGGGGTGGGATTCTACTGGCTCAGACCAGTTTGGGCAACTGGATGTTAAAGTTACATCTGGTTCGCCAAACCGGTATTTCAACTGACTATCTGGCCCTGCCCACCCCACCCCTCCCTTCCCAGAAGTCTCCACGTGATGCAGGTAAGAGCAGAGTTTGCGTAGAGGTTCTGGAAGAGGGAAAAACGGGCCTTCTGGACGTCTGGAAACAGACCTATTTCTGGCTTCCAGAGGGCCTCCATAGCCCGGGGGAGGCCATTTTTCACCCTCCCAGAGGCCCGGGGGAAGTCTCCAGACCCTTGTGGGGGGGGGGAGAAAAATGGCTTTACCAGAAGTCCAGAAACGGGCCTGTTTTGGCTTCTGGTGGGCCTCCAGAGCCTGGGGGAAGCTGTTTTCGCCTTCCCAGAGGCCTCTGGATCCTTGGCAGGGCGAAAACAGCTTCCTCAAGGCTCTGGAGGCCCACCGGAAGCCGAAAACAGGAAACCCACCATGGCCATGCCCACCCAGCAATGGGGCAGTGAACCAGTTGCTGGGATTTTTGAATCCCACCCCTGCTTACAATTATTGCAACATGCCCATGGGCACATTTTCAAAATTCAGACAATTGGGAACTGACTTATATTTAGGACTGCTGCAGTGTTCCAGGGTTATGTGATCACCTTTTGTGACCATCTGACAAGCAAAGTAAATGAGGAAGCTAGATTCACTTAACAACTATGTTATTAACTTAATAACTGCAGTGTTTCACTTAACAACTATGGCAAGGAAGTTCATGAAATGAGACAAAACTCAGTTAACAAATGTTTCACTTATCAACAGTAATGTTGGGCTCAATTGTGGTTGTAAGTCGAGGACTACCTGTATTGTGATTATAAAAATCTGTACAGTATATTGGAGAAAACTAAAATGTATGGTAAAGATCTTCAGGTTTTTGAGCTACTTAGAGTCACAGCCCCAAGTGCTCTGATCATTACTGGAACTACTGATTTTTACTTTCCATATCCTCTCTAATTCCTCCTTCAAGCTCTGGTACTACTCCAACTTTCCATATTCCTTCCTTATATTGCTGTCACTTGGCACTGTTACATCTGTCACCATCCATCACAGCTACTTTCTGATTCCTGTCTATTATTCCAATGTCTTGTTGAGTGGTCAGTACCTGCCTGTTCATCTGGATCTGGAAATCGAAATCTAGAAATCAGGATCTTAGCCCTATTATCTTCCATAACCTTCTATGGAATCCCTGTTCTAAATTAATCCATACACAGTACAGATGTTCCTATACACAATGCCATCTGGTTAGACTATTCAAATAAAAGGGCGGGACTAAAAGATAGCAGCACCAACCTACCAATATGTGGTAAGTTGTTGGACTGTCTCTGAGGGCTTTCTGGATAATCTGCACCTTGGATCCTGTCCAGTGTGGTATACCCCTCCATATATGGATTTGGTACTTATTGCCTGTTCTTGTTGCTACCTTTTAGTCCAGCCCTCTCCAGGCACTTATAAGATTTCCCAATGCACTCAATGACTGAACTATCTGTCAATGGTAAAATCCTATTCAGTGTCTTGTCTTACCGCAGCTGTTCTTCTGTCCCATGGCTGCTTTTACCCGGACATTCTCTTAGGCAACTCTTCTGTGGGTGCCATCCAGAAGTGGGATTCAGCTGGTTCGGGACCAGTTCAAATTAACCAGTTGTTAAAATTTTGCCCAGTTTGGCAAACCAGCTAATCCCCACTCCCACCCATTTTCTGGGCCGTTTTTTGGCCATTTTTCGGGTGAAAAACAACCAAAAATAACCTGAAAATGGCTCGAAAAACAGGGCAAAAAAGGAAGGAAGGAAGGAGATGGGAATGAGGAGAAGGAAGGAAGGAAGGAAGGAAGGAAGGAAGGAAGGAAGGAAGGAAGGAATCCAGCTTTAGCTTAGTCTCTTTCAGAATTGCCTGCACAGAAGTATTGTCAATCCTTCTCCTTCTGCTATTTTATTTATTATTTTTGGGGTGCAAATGGGCTTTAACTGTAAATTGCTTCTGAAGTGTCAGTGGAATTTATTGCCTCTGCCACCTCAGGTGTGAAATGTTGGCTGTTATGCTTTTTAATAAGCTCAGCCTCCTATGTCTTACTTTTCTTGGTGATGGGAGCAGAATGCTTTGCTGGTCTCTCCTTATTCTTTCACTGGAGGGATGGGCATTTGCACCAGGAAACTGAGGGTTGGTTAACCCTTTCATTTCTGGAGGTGTTGCATATAAGCACAAGGCCTGGGGAAAGGGAGAATGGCTGGGAGGAAGGGCTGAGTGTAATGAGTTGGCCATGTCCACCCAATCATCTGACCACCCAGCCACCCCTGCCCAGCCAGTTATTAGGGCAGAGAACTGGTTGTTAAATTATTTGAATCCCACCACTAGTGTCACCTTACTGATGTTCTCCTGGATACTCTGGGTTTCATACAGGACAGTAACTTTGACACCCATCAAATTCCACTGTCCTCTTTCCAGATGATGTACAGTCTCTTTCTGCAGTGTCAGTATTGTAGCCAATGAGGTTTATTTGAGGTGTTGTTATTGCTAATTGCAAATTTTTCAATATATATAAATTTATATATGTACATTTAAAATTTTTCTGAAACGTTCAGAGTTGAATGTTTGATTGACTTTCTTTGGCAGGCAATATCTGCTTATTTTATTACTAGTAATAAAATTGTGTACTAAGCGGGAGAGCATTGCAATTATTTTGGTAAATGTGTTTTAAATCAATTCATTTAAATCAAGGCTAATGTGGTTTTATTTTTTAAATTTACTAGCATAGATCTTCTTATCTATTTGTATAAACAGTCTAATTTGTTCTGAAGAAGAAGAGCAATATGATTGAAGTCAGAAAGAGTTATGCACAAAAGATTCTGTTGCTTGATACTATTACCTATCAGATCTGTCTCCAAGAGTTTATGAATCTCTACAAATTTCTAATTACTGGAGTTTTTATTTTTTATTCCATATACATTCATGTTATAATTAATAATTTGTAGGAATTGTATTGCACTGCAAACGTGAGCTTAATAAATTATTGGAAATCCCATTTTTATGCACCTTGACATTAATATACAGCTAGTGAATATGGATGTATTCAAGTTCACACAGTGGAAATATTGATCATAATCCACTGTTGAATTAAATTGGATTAGTGTAGGGTATACATTGCTCTTATCTGATTATTAATGAAAGATGCAACCATATTTTCTCCTACAACAGTGCATTAAATGCATGTATATGTTCTTTGTATGATTCTGTTGGCCACTTAGCAAGTAATCAATATAATCTATCTCATAACTATGCTATTTGCTTTTGCACTTTATTCTAGATTATATTCCTGTAAACTAACTACACTAACTGATAGCCTTTTAAAATATAATGTGGTCCAAACCTATGGAAAATAAGATACTATTATTATTTCAGCAAGATACTATTTCTTGATATCATCATTCCCAGTATTAAAAAAGAACACCCTACTAACAGCTATCTCTTTAGCATTGGACAGTGCTATCCTGCTCTGAATTAGATAGATAAACAGAGAAGACATATGGTTCATTAATTTTCTTATTTGAGGAGTGGTCAGTTGACATCTTATTGATATTCAGAAAAAGGAGATCATTAGATCAAACTAACATTTGCATTTATCATCTGGGTAATAGCTTAAAACAAATTACTAAACTATACAGGTATTTTAGATGTACAAATAGATATGGATGAAAAATTAATTAGTTACAGAAAAGAAAACAACTTGGCTAACATATCAGTCCCTTTTACCAAAAGGACCTACATATTTCATGCAATTTGTTTGCAGTGTGGACAATAGTTTGACTACAATTAAAATGAAAGAGAATCTTTTAAAATGTAGAAGGTAATGAAGCAGTGGTAATTAAACATATATGTTTAAATACAGAGAACATATTTTGAGAAATTAAACACTATTAAGAACATTATTAGGACTGTACAATGTGTTGAATTTAATTCTACAAAGTACTTCAAACCAAATGGGTACGAGTATAGCATTAATCCTGAACCCTTTAAAATAGCTGTATTTTTTCCTTGGATTTTATGGCAGTTTTGTACTGTAGCCATAAGATCCTGGGAGAAGACATGATTGCTTTAAAGATTTGCAGGTAGGTATAGGCATTAAAACAGGACTGATAACCATGGCATCTTATCTACTGAAAATCATTCCAGATTAAATATCTGTGTTTGTTTCTTGATACAATTTCTTATCATTTGTTGTCTAATTAAATATAATGCATCCAATCTCCACAATTAGTCTCTCTTTCCAACAAAGTCCAAATAAAAAAGGTTTGCAATTCAGACTAATAAATCCATTCCCCAATCTTCCCTTTAGAAAAAGAATTTATCAGTTTTCTATGTCATGATTCTGCTATTGTAAACAAAGGCAGACTTGAAGTTCAGAGAGATGTATGGACACAATTCAGTTAGTTTCTCCATCTTTTCTCAGATTTCAGCCACTGCTTGTCTGTTATCTCAAACATTATTTCTCTATGAAGCTTAACCAGAGAACAAAGAAGCTGAAGCAGAAGGAAATAAGAAAAATATTTTCTGGATATTTTGATCCAAAATTAAGACAAAAAATTAAAAAGTAACTCCGAGTACTTTGCAAATTAAAAAGATATAAAAACCCTTTGGTGAGAGTCCAATATTAATGTAAATCAAATGAAAGCACTTCACCATCCATAAGCACACTGTGTTTCCATACAGAAAGCAAAATTTATTTAGAACAATCAAAGGGAAAAAGAAAAAAGAGAACGGTTAAAAGTCCAGCAGGGGGTTGAAGTAAATTGGCATTCAGCTGGCCAGTGTACTTTTATTTATTAAAGATATAAAGCAAAGTAAAAGTTCAAAAAGTGAAATTAAGACCAGGCATGCTTTAAAAAAACCTGAAATGCTGTCAGGAAGATAGATGCCTGCAACATTCCAGTCGCTCCCAGAGGGAACTGGAACTTTCAAGACTGCCCTTGCCAAATGGGTCCAGGGCTATCCAAAAGTTATGTTGGGTTCCTAAATTCTCCCATTCAAATCCAGGGAGCAGCACTGCCAGAGAGTCAGCTTAGGCAGCAAAATCACAAATCTTCAGCAAGAGATTTACTGTTCTCCTTACTGTTCAGCAGCCATCTTGGGGAGGAGTCCAGTGGTGGGATTCAAATTTTTTTACTACCGGTTCTGTGGGTGTGGCTTGGTGGGCATGGCAGGGGAAGGATACTGTAAAATCTCCAGTCAGAGGTGGTATTTGCCGGTTCTCCGAACTACTCAAAATTTCTGCTTACTGGTTCTCCAGAACTGGTCAGAACCTGCTGAATACCATTGGAGGAATCTAAACATGTGAAAGGTAAATACTTTTTCTCACATGTTGAATTGTACATGGGAATGTATCTCTTTAATGCAGTTCTTGAAGATCTATGCAGAGTCTTTCATGTCATTTTTGCACTCAAAGAATTCACAGATGCTACATTAAATTTGCTTTATTAGGTGTTGTCCTTTTGTATACTTATTACATTTATTAATTCTGGATTGATTAGTTACTTAAATAAAGCTGAAATACAGGTAGTCTTCAACTTACAACAGTTCACTTAGTGACCTTTCAAGTTACAACGGCACTGAAAAAAGTGACTTATAACCATTTCTGATACTTATATATATGTTGCAGCAATCCACTGGTCACATGATTTACATTCAAATGCTTGACAACTGATTCACATTTATGACTGTTGCAATGTCCTGGGGTCATGTGATCACCTTCTGCAACCTTCTGACAAGCAAAGTCAATGCGGAAACCAGTTTCACTTAACAACCCTGTTCCTAATTTAGCAACTGCAGTGATTCACTTAACAAATATGGCAAGAAAAGTAATAAAATGGGGAAAAACTTAACGAATTTCTCACTTAGCGAAATAAATGTTGGGCTCAATTGTGATCATAAGTTGAGGACTACCTGTATTAGGTATAGACTTAAAATCAATTATGTATTTTGCCATAATGCAACTTAAATATCAAATATTTTCACTCATTCTAATACATAGTAGAATGAAAGAAGAAGTATTTCCCTAGCATAGAGATACAGTAAATAAATGGTTTGTTTTTAATTAGCATTTTCCTTATTTGTGTTTCAATATTTGGTGTTGGTATATATATTTGCCTCTTTTACAGCAGCTTCTAAAAGTGTTCTTTGTGTTTACATTAATTTCATTATTTTACATTATAAATATATTATAAATAATATATAATTTTATATAATATGTATAATATATAATAATATTATAAATAATACAAATTATAAATAATTATAAATACATTATAAATAATGTAAATTAATTGCATTAATTTCAGTGAATTTGGCTCCATTTTTCCCGGCACTGTCTTTCCTACAAAATGAACCTGACAGAAATACATACGTAAAAAATGTTTTATTTTTTTTGAAAATGGAAGATTCTTTCTTCTCAGAGTTAATATAATTTAAAAGCTGTCTACATTATTTTTAGTGTTTACTACTCTTTTTTGTTTTTATTTTTACAAACTATATATGGAGCAATAGATTCATTCACCGCTATATATTTGTTTCTAGAAGTCAGTGATATTCATGTGTGTGTTTTGAATTTGAAATAAATTTTACAATACTATCCTACATGAAATTAGCCATTTGAAATCATTAGAAAGCTCTAAATAGCAATGCTACAATAAACAGTTTATTGAAAAAAACTGAAATGATGTTGCTGGCAAATAGAGGAAGATCAAAATATCACCAATTGCTATAAAGGTTTAAATGTCCATTATGTTAGCTTTCTAGAAAGAATAATTTATTTGGCTCAATTTCACAATGTCCTGTACCTAAAATCTTTTTGGTTCAGAAACTAAATGCTTATTTCGACCACCTGTACTAGCGCATTCAATGGAAGAAGCAGTAGAACAATTATTGAATTCTTCATTTCAGAAAATGGAAAAATTACTATTTACTGTTTTAGTGAGATAAGAACTGAAGTTTAGATGGGCTTTAATAGTTACAATTATATTTGAGTAACCTGTATTTTTTTAATATAATGGTTTAATTTTTATAATGTTCACAAATTGCCTTCTATTTGCCAGTATATAAAATTGCTTTGAATGTTTGATAAAATTGGAATTTCAGAATAAAGTTGTATAATCAAGATTATAAGGATATTAGTTTTGATAATAAATACTATATAATTAATCTACTGCATTTTCAGATATATTTAGCCATTTAAACTAGTATGACTTGATCTAAAGGATTCTATATAAATTGATTTATTAAACAAAATTATTTTTTAAATGATTTCAATTAAATAATTGCTTGAGATTCTTTTTTGTAAAAATAGTACTCTCATCTAGGTGCCTTTTACAATAAGTTCTTTAGTATCAACTATATTTTGCCCATGTATTTTAGATATCTGGAATTGTGCATTTGGCTATATTTCATATGCTTGTTCCACATTTAAAATATTTGAATTATTTTGTTCAAAGTTAAAATTTGCAGAAAATTATAAATATAATCTTGTTATGCCAATACCTATTGTATTTTTTTTATTTACATGCAGCCAGAAGCTATGGGCGGAGACGAGGTAAATTTTTATTTTGAATGCTTCATCAGATATGGTCATGAGAACAACAAATTACAGAATAAATAGCTGTATATTTTCGTAAGAATTGCTTTTCTCATCCCATAACATCGATACTGGTCTTTGTCCTGCTCAATAGCTTTGCAATTACATGAATATAATGAAATGAGAGTATTGAAAGAGAATTTCACTGCCATTAAAAGCTAAAACTGGTAGGAGTAGAAAGGATAATTGGCTTTATCTGCTTAAAGAAAAAGTGCAATATTAATATATTCCAATATAAGCATGCAGTTTTTCTTGATTTTTAAAACCTGATAAAACATATGGGTAAGCTTTATGCTCTCTGTAAAATAAAAAAGGAAGTGTTTAAATAGACTATTCCAGGAATCTGCAATAAATGCTTACAAGAAATATTCTGACATATGCTTGGGCAAGCTTAAAGTCAAACAGCAGATGATTTTATGAACAATCTTCAACCTCACTAAAATATATGAAATACATCAATGTGGTTTCAGAGGATGGAACATTGCCTATTTTCATTTACCATTTTTTTCTTGAAATCCTCTATTTGTTGTAGATGATAAAAATACAACCCATATTACAATGAAATAATAGATTTTGCTCAAAAGGCAAATGCCACTGGCAAAATTCCTGATCCCTGTAATGACTGGAATGGGAAAAATATGTTTTTCCTTATTACAATTCCAATTTATATTACAATATAAATTATATTGTAGTTTTACTAAAATATATTAAAATTAATTACAAATTAATTAATTACAAAATATATAACAATTATTTACCAAATACACGTGAATCCCCTTAACCTATCAAGGGATATTTTAAAAATCTTTAACTTGTTTTATTTTAAATTAAAACTCAGATCTAGAACATTTTAGGGGCTTATATTTGGATTTAAAGATATTTTGAGACTTTTAAATCAAGCTAATGTTTGCTTTTTGCGGACCTGAAACAGAGGCTGAATTAAATTTTAAAATTGCAAAAGAAAAATTTCTAGGAGAAGTGTAATTTCAGAATTATTCTTTAAAATATATTTTCTTCATATCCTGTACAGCCCAATGTATGCATTCTGCAACTACACAGGACAAAGTTTGTAATTTTAAAATTGGATAATAAATACTGTTGACCAAACTCTAATTCCATACCTCACATTATTACCAGTTTTACCTTTCTGCCCCATTGTTTTTTATGACTGCAGGCTGCAGCACCATTAAAGTTTACCTTTTTTTTTAATCAGGTGAAAGCAAATAATTGTTTTTTTTTCCTTAATTTTTTCCTCACCCATCTCTCACTTAGCGATTCTTGGCATCAGTTGGTAATCCATCAGTTTAATGCTTATTGTATATTAGTTCCACTATAGTATGAGATTGCCATGCTGTTTGTTTTCCTTGCTTGATGACATGCTGCCCCCCTGTCAGAGAGTTCAGAGGCAAGTTCTGAACTGAAGCTGTTCTTTTTCTCATCTTCACGAGCTGGATGCTAAAGCCAAAGCTTTCCTGACTTTGCGAGCCTGGCATGTCTTCCTTCTGTTGCTCTTATTACCAGTCTCCTCCTATAAATTCTAGACCAGTAGTGTAAGCCATGTCATTGTCATCTGGCCAAGGTGAATATTGCCAGCATTCGGAGGTAATAGAGGAAAGATAGGTAAGGTGGGGCTCTGAAACTCTTTTATTTTGTGTTTCATCTCCCAATAGCACGTTCCAGGATAGTTAGGATAATGGATTTGAGGAGTTGTATCCAAAGCATCAGGAGAGCACCAACACCAATTGGCTTATTTTTTCTGAATAGAACATAATGATAGTTGCGATAATTTTTTATTCTAGGCAAGTAACTGAATTTGACTCATCAAATAAACCAGTCAGAACTAACATCTTGGAACTTGTCAATAAAGTGTTACGGATAGAGAAATATATACTGCTATGATTTTAAAATGAGTATTAATACTAATGATGATAATGATGACAGCCTGCTGATAATGAGAAGTATTGATATAATGTTGATATTAGCAGAAATAAGCATAATGCATACAGATGATTAAAATAATTGTGAAGATGATAATAGTATCTATTACCCATTCTATTTTTGGCTTTTACTATTTTTCTACACTGGCTGTACCCAATTTTTTTTAATGCTGCCAATATCAGTTGCCGCATTCAACTTGAAAAGAATTCTCTTTCTCTGTCAGGATGTTGATTTTGGAAAATGTCTTCAGAGCAATTGTTTACCATCATGAATGGGCTTCTATTTGTTTTTGCTCATTGCTGATGATAAAACTAAGAAAAGGAAAACAGCCTAGAACCAATGCCTTTGCAGATTTTCTTGGCACGGTTGCATTTAGAATATCCTCAATTAGAAATCATAGTTACTAATAGATGAAGATTAATGAGTTGATTGTGCTGGCAGCTCATTACTGCAGAATCTAAATATACCATATTTGCATCTAAACATATTCGATCCCTCGGCTAAAGTAGATTAAAAAATTATTTGATGAATTAAAATTACTAATAAAGTTAACTGAGATATTTTTCTTATAGAATCGATAAGGCTACCTGATTGTTTGGGTTCTGTTTTTCTTTTGTCTATTTTTTGCTAGTCTCAGGGCAGAAAAAAGCCAGGCATGCATTGTCATGTATAAGTGAATTTAGATATGAGTTGTTTACTAAATCTTCATTTTTTTCCTCCTATTGTTATGTGGAGAACTGTCCAATTTTTTGTTATTTTAATTTGTGATTATGAACCAAAATTATTTTATTATTTGGTTAATGTGACTTAATAAGAATTGTGAAGTTAAAGTAAACAGGGTCTACAATGTTGCCAAAAGAAATTGAATATTAATTGATTCAGGAAACTGAGAAATATTCTATGCCAGAGGTCTTCAAACTTGTTTACTTCAACTCCCAGAATTCTTCCTCCAGTCATGTTAGCTCAGGAATTCTGGGAGTTGAAGTCCACAAGTCTTAAACTTGCCAAGTTTGAAGACCCTTGTTCTATGCAAAGAATTAATGACTTGTAAACCTACTAAAAGTATATTAATATTAAAAAAGAATATAACTTCATTACAAAATGGTTAAGATTATCCATTTTAGATTCTTTATCTCAAGCCTCCTAGGTCATTGGGTTGCAACTACCATAATTCTAACTATTGTACTGTGAGAAAAAAATATATAATTTAAAATACCTGGAGCCTATCTGTTCTTTAACAAAGTGAAAGTTAGCCATGATTATTTGGGAATATCCATCTGGATATCCATCTGGATTTGGAATTCCCACAGGATCTTAGTCCTATTATTCTCCATGACTATTTAAGGAATCTCCCATCTGGACTTGACGGTCTTGTCCACACACAGTGCATAGGTTCCTGTACATACTGTAGTGCTTGTTACTTTATTGTACCATTCAGGCTATCCTGCCTGCACTTTCTACCTTGACACCTTGTGTTAGACTGTTTCTGAAGCTTTTCAGCACAATCTGTACTTTGGGTCCTACCTAGTGTGGTAGACCTCTGCTTCCTGGTCTTGTGCTGCTATGATCGGTGCCTCAGTACAGCCTTTACAACCTACTTAGTTCAGCCTTTTCCAGCTACTGATTAGATTTCTTAGTGCCAGCCATCTCTTGATGGTCCATCTTGAGTCTTGGGTGACTGTTCTGTCTATGAGCAATTGGAGTTTTGAGTCTCAGGTATTGTTCACAATGCATTACTGAGATGTGCTCAAGTACTGGCTCATATGGTCCTGTGGCTTGACAGCTGTGATGCCTGATAGAATTTTCCTCTTCACTATGTTTAAGTGTTGGGTAACTTAGCTGTTTTTCAATTAGCTTGAATATAGGTCTTCTGTCCCTCTCATACATTTCATATATCCCCTCTCATTAGGTCTACTATTGTTGTAGCATTTCATCAGTTACAGCTTCTATTGTTTGGTTTGTTCCAGATTGTCCTTGTTCCCCAATATTTGGAACAAACCTTGTTACTCTGGGCAACTTCTGAGCTGGCATGACTCTTTAAGTCAGGGGTGGGATTCAAATTTTTTAATGGGTTCTGTGGGTGTGGCTTAGTTGGTGGGCGTAGCTTGGTGGTCATGTGGGCATGGCCAACTCAATATCACTCACATCGAGGCAGGCATCTCCTCGCCTGGCCTCTCATGACTGTGGGGATGCTGCAACAGTCATAAGTGTGAAAAATGGTCATAAATCACTTTTTTCAGTACCATTGTAACTTTGAATGGTCACTCCACACAAGCAAAGTACCAGCAAAGGAGGGGAAAAAAACTCCAGAGACATTCCTGAGACAGGAAGTCTAGTTCTGCTAAGAATATAATAAGGGTTAACAGAGAGGCAGTTTCTGTAAGCAATACCAGAATGTTTCCTTCCTGCCTTCCTTACAGGATTAGGCCAGTAATTTCTTCTAACAACCGGTTCTCTGAACTGCTTAGAATGTTAACAACTGAATAGGGTTGTTCTAGCGAATAGATGCAAACTGATACCATGTATCTCCAACAATACGCCCCCCCAATAGGAAGACCCAGCATGTTTTCTAGGCATAAAATGAAATTAAGCCCCTCCCATCAAATTTAGGCCTAGTTTAAAACATGCAAAATTGGAGGAGGAAGGCAGGAGGGAACTTGCCATTAGGAGTGCCCCGCAGGCAGCTACGCCTCACCATCAGCTGCTCCTAACAGCCAATCATGGTGGAGCATGGAGGGCTCCCTTACCCCCCCTTACCCGCATCAGCAGGCGGGCGGCATCTGCGTGAATGTCCGGCAGCGTTTCAGCTGCTGCTCGGGCCTCCGTAGCTTCCACAGTTCCCACCGGTGCTGGCACCTCTCTCGCCAGCGCCGTCTCCAACAACAGCATCTGAGTCGGTCCCACTTTTCCCCCGTCCCCGTAACAACAGGAAAAAAAGATTTTGAGGTACCTGGGAGCGCCACGCGCTGCATTTTGGTTTAATCTCGAGCGGCTGGGTGGGTGTGAGAAGAGCCGAGCGAGTGTCTCTGCTGCTGCTACCCTTGGTGCTCCAGCCTCAGGCTCTGCAAGTTTGCAAAAGTCCTGGTGCGCAGCCCGTTCCTGCATTCCAAGCACCCAGGCCAAGCTGCAGCTGTCCCTCTCTCGCCAGCACCATCTCCAATAACAGTGGCAGCAGCGGCGGGAACCATGGAAGTGTTTCAGCTGCTTCTCAGGTGCAGGAGCCGCCTCTGTAACTTCCATGGTTCCCGCCACTGCTGTTATTGTGAAATCTACTTCCTGTGTCAAAGTGTGGCACTTTAACCACTATGCTTCCAAACCACTATACATCAAACTGGCTACACACATACACACACACACACACACACGTGCAAGTGCACATGGACATGCACACATACATATTTGTAATTAATACTTATCTGTAGAATAATACCACTGCATGTCTTAAAAAGCCAATGTTAAGAAAACTTCCAGAATTTGAAGTAATAAAGATTCTGAAAATATTGAGAAATTCGGTTAGGAAGTTGAAATCAGATGTTTTGAATAATTTGTACTGAATGGCTGCAACAATGGCTCATGACATAATTCAATTTTGTTGTGTTGAAAATGGTCATGCCATTAATCAAATTATTAACTAGAGTAATATATTGGGTGGCTCCTATTCTAGAAAATATTGCAGATTTGTGTTTTTGCAGATATACCCATATCATAAACACAATGAATAATCCCCCTAATGTTTCCTTTAAATAATCTACTTTAGAAGTCTTGTTTTCTTCTCTACCAGTTGGATTCCTTTTGATAACAAAAACAAGCTTTGATCTTTTGTAGAAGAAGCAAATTTTATTTCTGTAAGCAGGTATCAAGGAAAAGGTCCTTTCCCTTGTACCAAGATTAGGTCATGTAAACATGTTAGTATACATTTATAAACAACTTAGTATATGAAATATTTTTTAAAAAAATGCTTAACCCTTTTATCCTGACCGTTTTTGTTTTTTTATAAATAACTCAAAGCAACAAACATACCTAATACATTTTCCTCTTCCTATTTTCTCCATAACAATAATTCTGTGATGGGGGTAGTGGGTAAGAAAGAGTGACTGACCCACAGTTTCACAGCTAGTTTTTCATGATTAAGGCAGCACTAGAACTCACAATCTCCTGGTTTCTAGGCCAGCACCCTAACTACTAGAACCAACTGGGCCAGACTTACATATCCCAATTGGTTTATTTTGAAATGTTTCTTTCTATCATTTATAAAATGTTCTGTTCATAATATTATTTATATTAACATTATAGTATTTACTAAAAATGAATACAAGTCTCTTGAGCCACTATTAATTAGTGAAATGATAAGAGAATGCAGTACTACTTTTTCAGAACAAGATTTTTATCTTGAAAGACACTTGGATTTGCACAGTGACTTCCAAATCTGCATAGTACTTGAATGTGGAAGTCGAATTAACCAATGTTATATCTAACAACTTTCTAGGACAACTTCTTTTAAGCAAAAGTGACATGAGAGCAGGGGCTAGAATACTGTGGTGTAGATTTGGAATCTAATATACTTTAAGATAAAGAGATTTATTGAAGGAGTTTTCTGCCCCTTTCCTATCATAGTAGCCAGCAAAGCCACCCAAATTATTGAAAAACCTTTTTTAAGAAAATCAGTGTCTCTCTTAAATAAATGAGATAGGATGCAGAAGGTCACCCGGTTTGGAGCAATTCTCCACTGCATAACTGGCCCCCACAATCTACCCAGGAGTTTTTTTTGAACCTGGGATGGAACGTGGGTGCTGGTTATGCAATGGAGAATTCCTGCAAACCCGGTAACCTTTTGCATCCTATCTCATTTGTTTAGGTGAAACACTGATCCTTTGAAAACGCTGTTTATAATTCAGGGCCAAATGTGGATTTCAGGGCTGAATAGTGGAAGAAAAAACTTCCTTGTAGAAAATCTCTTAGGTTCTTACCATAAATATAAACCTGATTTGAGCTGGGTAACTATAGAAAGATATCAAGGTTCTTTTCTTGACAATAATATTGAATTGATTTAATGTTGCTTTCACTGTTTAGTCTAGGCCCTGGGATTTCTAGTTGGTCTCTCAAAATGTTGTCATCTTGCTTAGCTTTTTCAATATAAGCCAAGATTTCTGGATGCGATTATCACTTATAGTATATTGCAGTCCATAATATTTGCATAAATATATGCATGGATATATAGACACACAATTTGCTGTGTGATTATTTGCTTGTGCTTGTATTTTACTGTATTGGTTTCAGGAAAGAAAGTTTATTATGTGGTCAAATTTATTTTGAAACAAGCACCTCAAATAAAAAAGGAAATATACAGAATGGTTCAGTTTTCACTTTTAGTTACACTTAAAACATATTATACAAGAGCAAGATTTATGGATGCTGTGTGACTTATAGATATTCTAGACGATGGAACATATTAATATTTCATATTGGATTTGTATAATCTTTATAATCTGAGTATTAGATAAAGAATAATAAATGTGACAGATCTGCTTTTACGGCTTATGTTCTAATGAAAAGCGTTGGGAGGGAGAAACCTGTGAATCATAAAATTATTTTGTGGGCATGTAGGTTCAGTAAGCAAAATGTTAATAGTTCCTGATAACTTTTCCTTTCCAAGGTGAAAAATTAACTTTTGAATTCACTTTGGCAATTTGCAAGTATATGTTGAGCGGGAGAGAATAGGCGTTTAATATTATCCTCTGTGCGAGTGTTCAAGCCAGCCATTCCTAGAAAAGTTTCTAGATTATGTTTGCATCAGAATTATGGTTTTCCGTATATAGGACTGGAAAGTATGTCAAACCACAAGTAAACACAAATTGATTAGAGGTATAACATGTGAATTTATCTCTACTTGCTTAGTTATCATGAATATTATGAATGTGTGTTTATAGCCCGCCCTCATAAGCTAATGACAATTTCTGTTTGAGTGTTTAAAAGATCCAGAGTTCAAATTGTCCTAATTTACTTGAAAATATATTTGTATGTAGAATATATATGAAAAATTTAAAATATTGAAGGAAAACATCATCTGCATGTTAAGCTATGTAGATTTATTAATGGAACGCCTCTATGCATATTTGAATCAGATGTGTAAATGTCTGATTTTTAAGCCACTGTAACATATTTCACAGGTCGATCTTCACTATTTCCTTTTGAAGATGGCTTTCTGGATGACAGTCATGGTGACCAGTCTTTATCATCAGGGCTCAACTCCCCAACCCGCTGTCAGAATGGTGAAAGAGTCGAACGCTATTCTAGGAAGGTGTTTGTTGGAGGTCTGCCTCCTGACATTGATGAAGGTACAGTGGAATGGTGGGAGGAAGGGTATAGCAGTTTTTTGCCCTTTAAAAATTATTGACAGGTAAGGCTCAGCAATATAGCGGTTTTCAGTTCTTTAAAAACCAGGTTAACAGAGTGAGCTCTTATATTCTGAGAGCATGGATTTTATTAATTGAAGAACTTTTGTACATGCAAACATATGGAAGTATAAAAAGATGTAAAAACCATTGAGACTCATTTTAAAAAAATAAACCTTTGTATACGCCTATACAGTCATATACATACACAGTATATATGTATACACACACAAAGACATAGTATATCTATTTTTCTTGACTACTTCTGCTTTCTTCCCCTTCTCTATTGCCTATACAAACAGAGAAATAAGAAGAGACAGAAGAACACAAGATAATGTTGATAACACCATCCCAGTGACAATTAAACTTTGGCAGCAGTCCAGTAAATTCCCTGAATCCTATTACTTACTACTTCTAAGTATACCAACACAGCAGTGAATACTGTTCAATATCTTAGACAGAAAAGTATACAATTGCCTGTTAGGATAATTTAGTGATGATGATACAGTACTTCTAATTCTTCTAGTATAGGTAGTCCTTAACTTACAACCACAATTGACTCCAAAATTTCTGTTAAGTGAGACAGTTGTTAAGTGAGTTTTGCTCCATTTTATGACCTTTATCATGAAAATTATTGCAGTTAAGTGAATCACTGCAGTTGTTAAATTAGTACAGGATTGCTAAGTAAATCTGGCTTCCCCAGTGACTTAGCTTGTGAGAAGGTTGCAAAGGATGATTACATGACTCCAGAACACTGCAATTGTCATAAATATATGCCAATTGTCAGACATCTGAATTCTGATCATACGACTGTTGGGATTCTGCAATGGTCATAAGTGTGGAAAATGGTGCTAAGGCACTTTTTTCAGTGCCATTGTAACTTTGAATAGTCACTAAATGAATGGTTGTAAATTGAGGACTACCTGTATAATAATAACATAGAATTTGGATCAAAATAGCTTAAATTGATTTACAGTTCTAATTAGTAATTTCTCCATAGGACAGGGAATATAAATATTTTTTTATTTTTCTGGTGTTACTTTTATTAATATTAAAGCAGTATGTTTTTCCATAGCCAGAGCTACATCTACATTTCATATGAGCAGTATATTAGCATTAGTCAGTAGCCCTCGACTTCACTGACAGGTTCTTTTCCTCTGCATTAAAAAAAGACAAAAAAACTAGACACAGATAAGACAAGGAAAGAAGTTAACACAGGGTAAAAAAAGAAATTTAAGAAATTTGATTCCAAATAAAGCTTTGTTTTGAAATATATGAAGTGCAAAATTTAGTGAAAGATCTTGTTTTGATATACAAGTGCTGTTTCAAACACACAGTGACTTTTTCCAGTATTTTGGAGGTGTTTCAGGGTAACTGACAGGCACTTCTGCTTTTGCCTTTGACATATTCAAGGTTAGAATAGCTCTTTTTTTCAAGTTCAAAACACCTCAAAAATGCTCAAAACAACTCATTGTAACTATGATTTATGATCTATGACTTATCCCTTTGTTGTTGTATGGGGGCACAGAGCTTATGAGACAAATTCCTTGGGTGTCCAATCACACTTGGCCAATAAAGAATTATATTCTATCCTGTTCCATTTTGCTCTGAATGCTCAACATTTCAAGGGACCTCATGCTCAAAACGTTTTGTACACCTGTAGTTCCAAAACTGAAAAACTTGAACTTCAGGCACATGAAATACAGGTAGTCCTCGACTTACAACCATAGTTGGGACTAGAAATTATGTTACTAAGCAAGGCAGATGTTAAATGGTTCGTTCCTGATTTTACATGCTTTTTTTGCCATCACTGATCATTAAACGAATCTGGGTTCCCCCATTGATTTAGCTTGTCAGAAGCTGGCTGGGAAGTCCTTATTGGTGATCACATGACCTCGGATGCTTTAGCCACCCTAAATACATGCCAGTTGTCAAGTGCCCAAATTTTGACCACTGACCCTGGAGATGCAGTGACAGTTATAAATGCGAGGAACCGTTTTAAGTCACTTTTTTCCTGCTGCTGTAACTTCAAACCGTCACTAAATGAATGGTTGGAAGTGGATGACTACCTGTACTTTAAAAAATCAGAACCATTAAGGAACATTACTTAGTTTTATCATTCAATTTTATTTCTGATGAGTCTTAATTATTATTTTGTTATAGATGAAATCACTGCTAGCTTTCGTAGGTTTGGACCTCTCGTGGTGGACTGGCCTCACAAAGCTGAAAGCAAGTCATATTTTCCACCTAAAGGTAATTTGTTTCAGTTTTATGAAGCAGAGAAATGTTCTTCTCCTTGTATAAATACATTGTTCAGTGCTTGAAATATTGGCTTTATCTTCCTTGTCATCTATAACTTTGTCATGTATTTCTGTTCTAACGTTCAATATGCCATTGCATATCTGCAATTAAATTCTACCCATAATAATACTGTGTTTTCTGTGGTTTCATAACCATTTTTCTGGATATCCTGCAACATGGGTTGTTTGAATCTTTTGTATAATAACTATCCAGCCTGGGTGGGTAATTTCACATGAAGATATTGGTATTATTCATGATAGGGCAGTCAATACCACACTTTTTTATCATAATGTACCATTTTCCTCAATCCTAGAATTGTATATACTAGTAGTATATAAGTACAATTCTGACCTTCACTATTGTAGAAACAGTGTGATCAGAGCACAGAGTGTAGGATACAAACGTTTTTGTATCTTTTTCAAATGTCTAAACATTTCCTTATCAGAATAATTTCAAAATAATTGTCAAAAATCTGGTACATAATAATTACTGTTAAGAACAACTGCATTTATCTCAGTAACTTTTAATGTTTAGAGCACTTTTTAAAAAATTTTATTTGCAAATGAAGAATGAAAGTATCTCTTTCAATAGGTATAAAATATCTATGAATGGGAAG
This sequence comes from Pseudonaja textilis, assembly GCF_049901715.1. NCBI lineage: Eukaryota > Metazoa > Chordata > Lepidosauria > Squamata > Elapidae > Pseudonaja > Pseudonaja textilis. The sequence goes on from NC_141993.1 coordinate 26,851,781, forward strand.
GTTAAAACTACCTTGATTATTTAAATGAAGCTATTAATATATTAACCTATAAATTTATTTTGTATGCTAAAGTTTTATTTTTATTTTATCAGATGCCTAATATGCATTCAGTTCCTAATTAACCAGCTGATTACTAATTATCTGCAGATTAGTTTCAGTATTGTCTTTTCATTAACATTTTAGCCTTTTCTGATTCTGCTCATTTGCCAGGAAGAGGAGAAAGCCAGCACTTTCTGTATTCCCCAAAACACTATGAAATGTTCCTCATTTTTATCCTTTAGAAGCATAGAACATACAAGAATAACGAGGGAATATTCTTCACTCCTTTATCTAGCAGCAGCATTTCATAAGTTTTTCCAACATATTAACATTTTATCACATTTCACTTATATATGCGAAGTGGAATTTTTGTGTTTTAGTGCAATTTTTCTTTCTGGTTATAGTATTACTGAATTTCTTCATACCATCTAATATAATCTAACTTCTTTGGTTTAGGAATTGAGAACTCCAATAAAGAATTCTTTAGTTCTCAAGGCACCCTGCATTTGGAAGATTAAATCAGTGCTCTCTTGTGTTTATTAAAAATATTCTTGAGTGAAATATATTTTAGCAGAAGACAAGTCTTTTCTATTTTTTGCCAAGGCACTAATATGAGAAACAGCTTTCAAAGTGCCTGCCAGTTGCCCATGAATGTCTGTCTGAAAGTGATAAACACTTTGTCACAACTGTTCCAGATTATTTATAACTGGCTTCTGAGCTGTCAGAATTTTAGCAGACAACTTCCAGCATAATGATTAGAAACTCTGTTAGAATTCCCAGAATTGTAAGATCTCAGCATTAGATTGGAGATTATCCCAGCTAAGAAGTCTACTATATAATATCTCAGTAAAATTCTCAGTGCTAGGTGTCCATATTTAAAGTTCATAAAATAAACACCAGAAATTGAACCTGGAATTTCTATTGTAATTCATTACAGTCATTAAGCGGGTCACCACATAACCTGACTTGATTTTATGATTGTTTTTACAATGGCCATAGAATGAGTCACCAGAGTTGCTAAGCAAATCATGTGGTCAGTAAGTGAACCACAGGAACGTTAAGCAAATCCACTCTCCAAAATGGGCATTTTTTTTGGCAAAAAGATGCCGAAAACTGGCAAAAAACATTGCAAATTATGTGACTGCAGGATGCTGCAACCTGCTATAAATTCAAACTGGTTGCCAAACTCTTAAAATAAGATTGTGTGGCTGTGGGTTGGGTGGGGTGGGGGAGGATGGCAGTTTTACTTTCAAGGATGGGTCATAAGTAAGTTTTTGGAGTTTATCATAACTACAAACAGTCTTAAAGTGAACAGTTGTTACGTGAGGACTATCTGTATATGATTCATAATTTTTTCTCTGTTGAGTAATTTTCTGTTTGAAAATAATTCATCAGACTTTCATACTTATAAGATTACTAAGGAAACAGTGACTTTTTGTGTATTTAAACAGCAGATTACAGTGCTAGTTAATTACTATGCTAGTTTATTATGAATTTATAACATACATTAATTAGATACGTTATTTACTCTGTTAAATATGTCATAAGTAATTTCTATTATTCTAATGATTATTGACATAGTTCACAGAATATCATTTCTATTATTATGTAAATATTATGTTACTTAAAAAATCACAAATGAAATATACATAAATACATTCTTAAAGGAAAATTCTGTCCAATCTCATAATCATAGCTTATAACTTACAATTATAAATAAAACATTGGAATTATATGAATTATATAAATGATTGCACAGATGACTTTTTAAAACTAAAACTAAAGTTAAACCAAAACAAAATAAGAGAGATGAGCAAGAAACAAAGAAAATACAGAACTACCCAATTCCTAATTTGGTTCAGTTGTCTCTAATAAGAAAATATTTGATACATAGATAATTGTGAAAGCCAGAATAAAACCTATTACTACGAAATTAAGTTTAAAAATTCTAGGCTGGAAAAAACTGTATCCCAGAATACCAAAGAAGTTGGCTATGAGTTTTAGATATGATCCTTGAGTAATTATGGAAAAACAATTAAGTAGCAGGTGAGTGGAGAACAAATCTTGTCCGTTTTTGAAAATATGAAAAAAAGATCCAGAAATCTATAGATCATTCAATCTTATATAGGTACCTTTAGAAAATCCTAGAGCAATTAATAAACACATTCATATGTAAGGACCCTGAAAATAATGCAATAAATATATGAAGTCAACATGGTTTTACCAAGAGTATGTCTTGTCAGACTAACCTTATTTAATTATTGATTGGACAACTTCTCTTAATTATAGGAATGCTATAAACATGCTATATATTGATTTCAATTAATTATTTGATACCTCATGATTGCTTATTGGCAGGGTAGTTATAAGTGAATTGTAAAAAGAGTGGGGGGAAAAACTACATATAATCCTTGTTTAGCAATCAGTCAAACTGCCTCATTTAGCAACTGTTTGCAGCTACAATGGTGATGAAAAAGTAACATCATGATCATTCCTTGCATTTTTCATCTTTGCAGGTCTATAAAGTGAAGATAAGCTGAAGTAAGATCATAAACGCAATTATGTTTTCACTTAGCAATCACTTCCTTAACCACTAAGTTGCCAGTCCCAATTGTGTTTGCTAAACAAGGACTACCTGTAATGTTATGGTTTGGGGTCAGGGATATTGTGTTTTTGAAGACATTTTGAAAATATTGTGTTGTTTTACAACCTTCATGTTATGTCTGTTATTTGTGCTGTGTTTTTTTATAATTTGTATTTACTAATTTTATTCTTTTCCTCCAAGGTTATGCTTTTCTGCTATTCCAGGAAGAAAGCTCTGTTCAAGCTCTGATAGATGCCTGTTTAGAAGAAGATGGTAAACTTTATTTATGTGTATCAAGTCCCACTATTAAGGACAAACCAGTAAGTAAAATTATAATGTAGTCATTTCTTTCAATAATTGAAACAAAATGTTCTGAAAAGGAGTTGCCTGTTCAGTTTGATGAGGGCAGTTTTAGTACTATAATCCTGAGTTTGTTTAATTTTCTTGGTGGTAGTTGTAACCTTCAAGGTTACATTGAAGGTCATCTATGTATTCAAATATAATCATTGCATCCATTATACTGTCCATTGTATTCATTTTATGTGCACTGTGAGTCTTAAAACATTCTATCCTGGTCTTCGGTATGTGTTTAAAAATTCTTCATCTCAACAAAACAGCTGTCATTAAAATTCAAGAAGACAGAAAATTATCTCAATGTTGATTTTGCTCATTCCACTTATATATTTAAACTCTTTATGATCAGAGTCAGTAAGCAATGCAACATTCTGCTGACTTAAGCTTCATATATGTTACTTTCTCCACTAGAGAATTGGGGAGATACCATACATTTGGATTGTTTAATCTGTTATATAGAATGATGACTAAAATTTTATTATTTTCCTTGAGCAAACAAATAATATAAACATACGTTCATAACAAAGAAGCAAATAACTAGCACAATTTCTCTCTTTCTCTTTCTCTCTTCTCATACACACACACACACACACACGTGCGCGCGCACGCACACTGTGTGTGGAAAGCGAGAGCGAGCAATATACTTTTTAATATACAATAACATGGAATCATAATAACAGCATAAAAGCATCAAATATCATGCTCTTGCCTGTATTATATTACATTCAGTTGAATAATAGGAATAACAATAATAATATTCCATATATATATATATTCCATTGACCAGCATATAAACATTATTGGCATATAAACATATATGGAATTGAGCAGCATATAAACATTATGCTGCTCAGTTCAAAAAGGTTGGCTTACAATAATACAAATATAAAATATTGGGCTATTTACTAAAAAGTGTCAATGAAAACAGGGTGATTGTCCCAATGCAGCAAATAACACAAAATAACTTGACTAACTGTTTCAGATTAATCAGTTCCATGTGGAGTTTCCCCTATATTGTTGCTGAGGGGAGTGTGTAAAAAGTTCTACGCAGAATGAAGTTTTAAAACAATAAATAAAATGGTATTAGCTGTGGATATGTAATATCTACTTATTCACATGTAAGATTTATCAGATTTTTTTTGTTCTTTTGAAAATGTTCAGTACAAAATATTCAAGAGTTTATCTGAGTTCAGCTAGCTAACCACTTAAATGAACAAAGTAAATGCTTTCCATTCAGACAGATCTCTTAGCTTAAGTAAATAAATGCATTTTCTTTTCACTCAACGTTCCTTTAGCTTTCAAAATGTTATTAAGTAGCAAAAACTATATTTTCGATAGCAGAGCATATTGTTTGAACAACCTGTCTCCTTATCGAAAGAAATGTAACATGTGGTATTAGATGGGAGTAGAGAGGCAGTTCCTCAAGAAATATAAACCCCTTTATATAAAATGGAATGGAATGTGTTTCTGTAGTCCTGGTTTCTTTCTATCTTATAGTACTTCTTATAGAAGGACATTTTAAAGGAAATATTTAAACCATAATATATTATCTATTGAAATCATAACAGGCAGTTAGTTCAGAGTTGTGCATATTTAATTTGAAAAGCAAAGTCATGAAAAGGGGAATAATTGCTCACCTTAACTGCTCACCCTATTCTATACCCTATAGAATTTTATCCATTTCCTGTTTACAGGTTCACCAGCAACCAGAATCTTTATGGTCCTGAAAGCTGAACAGATGCTTATTTGCTTATCCTTCCTTACCTTACCTTACCTTACCTTACCTTACTTTTACCTCGCTTACCTTTCTTCCTAGCCAGTTCAAGGGAGGTGGAACATAGCAAGCTGCATTGATCCCGAGACTGGGAGGAGTGTAACAGACTGGCAGGCTCAAGTAAATAATGAGGCAGTGAGGATATGAAAACACAGAAACTATAGCTACCTGCTACATCATCTTGCCCCAAAGAGGCAGCCAATGGGATTTTCAGATGTGCAATTCTATATTAGCCAGACAGTGATCCAGTTTGATGGGGGTTTTCAACAGACAGATGGAGTCTATTTGTACTGTAGTGTTAGCAAATAGTTGATTGGATCAACACATTCTCCTAGGCAAGATTTTATTTTAAGTTGATTTTTTAAAAATCCAATATGTTCAATTTTTAATTTTTAGTTCAGATTCTATGTGTATTCCATTTTGAATATATAGATTTAGCATCACATTTTGCAGGAATCTATATGCAGTTTAGGGCTTTATGTAGGATTACAATTGACTCTCCAATTCCATAAACCAATCCTGCCATTAGATTGTCTAGTATCATTTATGGAATAAGATCCTACATGCATATACAGGAAGTCCTTGCTTACCAACGATTAATTCAGCAGCCATTTCAAATTACAACAAGAAAGAGACTTACAACTGGTCCTCCAATATGGCATTGGCATACATTTAGATAGTTGCAGCATCTCACGATCCCGTGATCACAATTTGCAACATTTACAGCCAACTCCTCACAAACAGAGTCATTGGGAAAGACAGCAAGAAGTTGCAAGCCATGGTTACATGATGTCAAATTTAACGACCCATGGTGATTTTCTTAATGATTTCAGATGGAACTCCCAAACTGCCATCCTATGATGGTCATGGTTATGTGATGTTTCATTTTACAACTACATCACTTAATGACAGAGTAGACATTCCAATTGTGGTCAGTAATATATGTGAATCATTTTATGTGGATATTTTTGCTTCTAGGATTTGATTGCTTCCTAGATTTTAATAGCAAAAATGTATACTTTAAAGGAAAGTGTGATTACCCAGAGTGGGATACAAAATAAACACAGTCACAAAAACCAGGTAAATCCCCTTTTATTCCTTCATTTTGCTTCCAAGCTCCAAATATCCTTGACCGGAGACAAAAAACTCCTACACGAGCAGTTATAAGAAGGAGGAAATGACGTTTAAATTATAAAAAGTAAAAAACAACACAAACCAGGCAAGATAAGGGCTGGAGGATGTCCACAGATAACAGAACACACACTGGGAAGGACGCCAAACTCAGAGAGGAACCATAAACTAGAGATATTTCCACACTTTGTTTCCAGCACTCACCCATATGCATGTCCGTCCTCTTATTCAGTTGTCACAGCTGCAGCCCATGAAGAGGATCAAGGCCCTCTCCTCCCCAGTAGACCACGTCTCTCCCTTATCCTCTCCTCCCTGTGTTCCCTTTGATGGATAGGGGATGGGCCTGGGTCCTCCTCTGGCTGCCCAGTTGGCCTCTGCCCTTCCCCATCCTCCTCCACAACCTCTGGAGCCACATTTCCACTCCTGTCAGCTGTTCCTCCTCTCTCTCAGAGTCAATCTCCACCAGGGGCATGACAAAAAGTTTATTAATTATAGAAATTGAAGAATTATGTAAACTACAAAATAGCCTGGACTTTATTCTCATATAAAATAAAAAAAACTGAGTAACTGAGTCAAGATTGAAAGGATAGAAAAACTTTTCTGTGATATAAACTAAGTTGTTGAGTACTTTGTTATGACATATGACAAATAGTTTATCTTATTCTTTGTTCTGCACCTTAATCTGAAGTTCTGTGTTTTTCATCAAAATTATTCATGTTGCATTAGCAAAATCTTCACATCTTCATGTTTGCAAGTGCTTTACTATCTTGTGGCTCACAACTCTGTTATTCTGTTCTGTACTTATCAACTATTCATAATAGGTATATTGGATGCTTCATATTTGAGTTGTCTTAATATTATAGAGTCTCTATGTTGCTTTGATGTCTCAGAGAGTAAGTTTACACATTTTGTGGGCATCCTAAATAAATACATAAATACGTAGTAAGCTGCATGTCTTTCTGCTTATCATATTATTATGCCATGCAGAAGTGAACCTCTTACACTAAGCTTTAACTAATTTTTCCTACTTGCAAAACAAATTGATATTATGATTAGCAGACATTACTGTAAAAGTAAGTTTGAAGAGATTCCAGTACGATCTATAGAAATTTATCATTTTCTAGGCAATATATGAGACTATCTTGCTATATTGACAAAAGCTAATGTGTATTTGGTGTTCCTTAGTTAATATAATACATGTTTTTATAAAGAGGACTTCTAAAACATTCAGCCCATGAATTGATTTTGATACATATGGATAATTAAAGCATTACATAAAAGTTGTTAGTCTTAGATTAATTTTCAAAAGGCACATTAAAAGGAAACTGATCTTTGGAATATTTCAGGTACAAATTCGACCTTGGAATTTAAGCGACAGTGACTTTGTAATGGATGGTTCTCAACCTTTAGACCCCAGAAAAACTATTTTTGTGGGAGGAGTTCCACGACCCCTTCGAGCTGGTGAGTAAAAATATTAAAAGCCAGCTGACTGTGAAAAACTTCTTAAAGCTTGATACCTAGTTTTATTTAGAGTCTACTTCTCTTCTTTTTGTATATTTGCTATTTTAAATTGCAATTGAATGGAGCCAACTGGGTAATCTCATAAGTGTTTTTTGCTTGATACTATTCTTTCTCTCTCCTATATTTCAAAATTTATCCAGGATGACTGGGAGATCTTCTCAAACCAGCTATTACCAGGGTTTGAAGCTCAGGAGGAAAAACATTGCAATCCTATCTATTTATCCTTATAGAAAGGATTATGGTTTTCTTCACCAAAGGAGTCCTTCCAGTTACCATAGGCAGCTATGTTAAATTCAAGAGGGAGTATTTAAAAAAAAAACCCTGAAAGCACTGTCAATATCCAGTGAAGAAGAATTACTACAGTCCTCATATAATTAATATTAAGTCTTTCTCTGGAAATACCAGATTATTTTAAATAAAAATCCTAATAATTCTTGCTACATATTTCAGTATTCAATTCAAATTTACAAAGTGCAGTTCTTTAGTATGTCTCAAGTCCCCATTTTTTTGGACTGAATATTTTAAATAGGAAGCATTCCAGAATCTTTCATAATGTGACATATTTTTTGACATTGCCTTTAATATTTTTCTCTACTTCAAAAATTGTCCTTTTGAACTCTATAAGCATAAACCAACTTCTTCATCTTTAAGGACTGATAGAATTTATACATACTGTTGTTAAAATAGCCCACGGGTGTTAAACTCACCATGTCACATTGCCATCATGTGTTTCATGATGTTTTTCCCATTAGGGAAAATTCCCTAGGGTGGGCCTGGTCTGTGCATGATGCATCTGGCCCACAGGCCGCCAGTTTGACATCCCTGAAATAGCCTAATCCTCCATTTTCCTTTGTCTTTAGCAACTTAACAGGGAAGAGCATAATGCAAAGGTTGATGCTACTTTCAGATTTTATTAGAAAAATGTAAGATAGGATTCTGAATGTTCTGTACATACAATAATAGTCTTTCATTTAAAATGATGGCAAGTTTTGACTGATAGTTTGAATTCTTCAATCTTTGTCCATTTTTTAAAATGTATCTTTTAATATAATGGAAGAGGCATCAGTTGAAAACTGATAAAATAAATCAATGTTTCCCAGATTGGTTTCTCTTTTTTAATACAAATTTTGTTTTTAAAAATTACCGTAAGATTAGTTTTTGTTAGTTAAGGAAATATATAGTATTTGGAAAAGATTTAAATAATTAAGAAGTAGAATTATTTTTAAGAAGACAGTTTTCACTAAAATAGTTTTTGTTGAGTGTTATAATCCAGTTGATCTTTAATTTTATGTATTAACAAATTTAAATTTAATGATTGTAACATGAAACTTGGAGGGAAATTAAAATTCCAATGAGAGCAAGTTTGGTATAGTGGTTAAGTCTCAGGATAGACACTGGGAGACTGATTTCTTGTCCCACCTTGGACACAAAGTCAGCTGGGTGACCTTGAGCCAGTCACTTTCTGTCAACCATAGGAAGGAAGCAATGGCAAACCACTTCTGAAAAATCTTGCCAAGAAACCTTGCAGGGACTTCTTCAGATAATCTCTAAGAAACTGTTACAATTGAATGGAAGGAGGAAAAAATCTGATATATTGCTTATGGCAACTTTATCCCTTATCTGATGCTATAATTTGGAATCGTGCTTGTAAACAATGCCTCAGATTTTTTAAATTTTATTATTAAAATTTATTAAATTATTTTAATTTTTCTTCTTTGACCAAAAACCTATACATTGCTTCCTCATGAGGCTGTTACTGTTATCAATAACTGTTGTGACCAGTGTTATTGTTTGTATAAAAGGGCTTTCAGTGACATATTACAGATTGGAGCAGAGAATGTGTAAACTGATTTTGTTCCTCTCTGTATAAATTATATATTGTGAATCTGTATATTTGAGCCTTGCAATCACATTTAATTTAAAATATAATTTCTGTACTACATTTATAAATTTAACTCCAAATATGTATTTTTCTCATGTTTTAAGCAACAATGACTATGCCTACCATACATATTACAGACTTCGTAAGCATCTAGAATAAAAAGGCCAGGTTTTTTTTATTCCATGTAGAATATTAAGAATATACCTAATTGGATTTCCAATCTATTAGCTCTTGATAAATCCAAATTAATCCAGATTAATATAGTTACCAATCATTGAGGATAATCTATTGACCAATATTGACATGCATATTTTATCATCTTGGTTCACTAAAGGGATAGGTGTATATCAGGAAATGCCTGTATGATACCTCCTGTCTTTGGGAATGATTGCAGATATTTCTTAAACACTACTCATTCAGTGATCATTCAAAGTTTACAAGCACATTAAACAAAGAGACTATTTGTCTTCAAAGTTGTAGCCATTGCAACCTCTCTGTGGTCATACGATTGCAATTTGGGCACTAGACAAATGGTGTTCATTTACAATGGTGATAGTGTCCCATTGTCACATGATTACTTGTGACCTTTATTAGGAAAGCTAACAGGAAGTCACAGGTCACCGTTCAGTAATATTGTGGTTAACGGGCTATGGTTATTCACTTAATAACTGCAGCTGGAACTGGTGAACTGACATTGTAAGTCTGGCATGGCCGCATGACTTTTACATTATGACCAATGGAATTGCCAGTCACAACTATGGTCAGTAATTGAGAATTACTTCTACTGTTGTTCTAAAAAAGGTCAAACTGAGACTTTTTTCAAATAATTAGTTACATCTATTTATTTAGGCTATGTGCTGTATACAACCATCTACTACTATCAAATATTGTCAGAAACACTGAAATGTTATTCCTTTTACTATAATCCAGTAATAAAAACAACATGCTTCAAAAGAGAAACTTTCCTTGTGCATTGGCTAATACTTCAGCTTTTGTCTCAATATTTGTAACATGTTTAATTAGCTATTAATTAAACTATTTTATTTGTAAAATAGTTGTAAAAGTTGTTTTATTGTAGTTTGCTATTTTATTTGTAACTGTTTCTTTTAAATTTTGTCGATTTTCCATTGTCTAAATAATTTTAATAATGTTTATATTTAGTCCTTTTATATTGCTTTCTCAGATGTACTTTTAATTCTATCTTCTACTTTAAATTGGTCTTTTTAACCCTAGCTGATTGCTATGAGAGATTGATTGATAGATTACTTTATTCTAGTTCCATTTGATTACTTAAAATCAGCTCAAGATTTTTTAAACATGGGATACTAAATTTAATGTACCTATTCTATTTTTATTAATAGGGCTATGTATCTCATAGTATTGTTTTTTAGTTCAAGCCATTTAGGAAGAAACTTTGGAAGTGGTGGTAATAATCTCTTTGGATATTTGGTATCCAAATTATATTTTATATTTAGATTAATTATCTCAATTAAACATACAATCCAAAACTGTATTTAAATACTAGTTATTATTACTTCTAATTGTTGAAATTGCAGTATAACTGGGTTTTTTTTGTTATAATAGTATGCTGATAATAACATTCTTTTCTTATGGTTAATCAAATTTTGATGTATAAATTGTCTCTTGTGTGATAAGCCAGAGGTGTTCTGTATTAGATTTCTTGGGGGTTTACTCCATGTTCAATTTGAGGAAGATCTTTCTAACTCTTTTTGCCCCCTCTTACTGCTCTCAACATTTTGTAGTTCATGGAAGACAATTGAGGGATCGGGTTCCTAAGAAATAAGTAAAAACAGTAACTGTATAGAAGTGCCAGAGATTCTGAAGATTAAATTTATGGCCATTTCACCATATTCATGTTCTCTTATAGTTGAACTAGCTATGATTATGGATCGTTTGTATGGAGGCGTCTGCTATGCTGGCATTGATACAGACCCAGAGTTAAAGTACCCCAAAGGTGCTGGTAGAGTGGCTTTCTCCAATCAGCAGAGCTATATTGCTGCTATTAGTGCACGCTTTGTCCAGCTCCAGCACAATGACATCGATAAACGGGTAAGTGAAGCATCTTTGGTTGGCTTAACTCTGCAGACATGTTGCATAGATGCCTGGTGAAGTTGGACCATTCATTGATCTATAATCCAGGATTATCCAATGTGACTAATAGTTGCTTTACAGAGGCTATAATATAAATTAGTACATTTTTCAAAAAATCTTTTTTTTTTAAATTTTATTGGTTTTTAAAAACAAACATAAACAAACAAAACATAAAAACATCAAGCTATCTTCCATAGGTGTATATACAGTGTGCCGGTTGGTTTACAAATTGTTTTGTGCTTCCATTTCGTAGTCTTCAATTACAATTACATTGCATATGATCTCATATTGTCAATCAAAAATTAAATACCTTAGTATCATTATTAATCAATCATTTGACTATACTTTTATTCATGTTTTACAAGATAATCATAGTCTACTTATTTACCTTTATAACAGTTCATATTATCATCCCAAATCTATCCTAAAATCATTTTGTAGATATAATAAGAAAAAAGTACATCTTTATATATTTATTATTTTCTAAAAGTCTGTGTATTTCATTACTGTATTTATTGTCTAACCATTGATAGAAAAGATCCCAAATTTTATAAAATTGTTTATCCTCTTGTTCTCTAATTTCAAATGTCAATCTACTCATTTCAGCACATTCCAATATTTTCTTAATGATTTCCTCCTGTGAAGGTATTTTCTCATTTTTCCAGTTTTTAGCAAATACAATCCTAGCCGCTGTTAATACATTTACAATCAGGTATTTCAAGTCTTTACTATATATTTCAGGTAAAATTCCCAATAAAAATATCTCTGGTTTCAAGTCTATATGGTTTTTTATCATTTTTTCCAACCACATGTGGATTTTAGTCCAGTATTTTTTAGCATCCGCACAAGTCCACCACATATGGTAATATGAGCTGGGTGTCTGATGACATTTCCAACATTTTTCAGATTTATTCTTGAACATTCTTGCTATTCTTGTTGGGGGAAAATGCCACCTGTAAAACCTTTTATACAAATTTTCTTTATATGCTGTTGACATTGTCATTTTATAATTTTGAAACCACAGTTTTTGCCATTTCTTTAAATCAATCCCATATCCAAAATTCTTCCCCCAAGCAATCATTGTTTCTTTAACTTGTTCTTCTTCTAGTTTAAATTCTAATAAATATCCATACAATTTTTTAATCACCTTTTCATCAGTACCTGTCAAAATCTTATCTAAGTCGTCAGTTTATCCTAGAAACCTTCTGTTTTAGAATCTTTATCATACCTTGAATGTATTTGCGCATATGAAAACCAATTCATCTTTATATCTTGTTCCTCTAGTTTTTGTATAGATTTAAGTTCACCCTTTTCATTCAATATTTCACCATATCTAACTATTTGTTCCTTTTTGTATATTATAGGATAAGAAAATACTTCAATAGTCGATAATCAGACTGGAATTTTCAAATAACATTGTCTTTTAATCTTCTCCCAGTTTAACCACAGAGACTCCCGTATATAATGTCTTCTAAAATACCCCTGTGTTTTAGTTCCTTTTTACCATAAAAAAGCATGCCACCCCAACAACAAATCATGTCCTTCTAATGTCAACAATCTAGTATTTCTTAGTGTTATCCATTCCTTAACCCACATCAAATTTGTAGCTTGATAGTACAACTCCCAATTAGGCAAACCAAATCCTCCTCTAATTCTAGCATCTTGCAAAAGTTTTAACTTTATTCTCGCTTTCTTGCCTTGCCATATATATTTCGACACAGTTTTATTTAGATCTTCAAAGTAGTCTTTTCCAAGGCGAATTGGAATTGTTTGAAACAAATATAAAATTCTGGGTAGTATATTCATCTTGATTGTTGAAATTCTCCCTATTAGTGACAGTTGTAAATTTTCCCATTTCGCCAAATCTAGCGCTATCTGCTGTTTAAGTTTGATATAATTATTCTCTTTTATTGTACTACATCTTGCTGTCAAATATATCCCCAAGTACTTAATCTTATTTGTGACCTGAATTTTCAATAGGTCTGCCAGTTCTTCCTTTTGTCTTAATAGCATATTCTTTGTCAAGACCTTTGTCTTACCTTTATTTATTTTCAAACCAGCCACCTTTCCATATGTCTCTATCTTTTCTATCAATTTTGATGCTGTTTCTAAAGGGTCTTCTAAGATGAAAACCAGATCATCTGCAAATGCCTGCAACTTAAATTCTTCCTTTTTGATTTTCATTCCTTTTATATTCTTTTCATCTCTAATATTTCTGTTTAGCACTTCCAAAGTTAACACAAACAACAAAGGTGATAGTGGGCACCCTTGTCTTGTTCCTTTTCTTATATTGATAGAGTGTCAGTTCTCCCTCTATCATTACCTTTGCCGTTTGCTTATAGTATATAGCTTCTATTGCTTGAATAAATTTTCTAGCAAAACCCATCTGTTCCAACAATAATAATATGAATCGCCAATTCACATTATCAAATGCCTTCTGTGCATCTAGAAATATCAGCCATTTGTTTTTCAGGATGTGCCTCGTAATATTCCAAGGTGTCCAAGATTACTCTCATATTGTCTTAATTTGTCTCTTTGGCAGAAATCCATTTTGATCGGGATGGATAAAATTATTTAAATATTTTTTAAATCTTTCTGCCAATATTGAAGCAAAGATTTTATAATCTGCATTTAATAGAGAAATGGGTCTATAGTTCTTAATTTGTAATGGGTCAGCCTCCTCTTTTGGAGTAAGTGTAATATAGGCTTCTGACCATGATTTAGGTATCTTCTTCTTTAACATAACTTCATTCATGACTTTTAGCAATGGAAGATTCAACGATTCTTGTAATATTTTATAAAATTCTGCTGGAAGTCCATCTGGGCCTGGTGCCTTTCCATAATTTTGCTTCTTGAGTGCTTCAGTTAACTCCATCATCGTTATATTGCTTTCTAACATTTTTTCAGTCTCTTTAGGTATCTGAGGTAAATTAGCATTCTGTAAGTACTGTTTAACTCTTTCCTCATCAATATTCTCTTGCATATATAATTTCGCATAGAAGTCTCGAATGATTTCCTTCTTCTCTTTGCTACCATGGCAAACTTGGCCTTGGTCATCTATTAATTTCAATATTTTCCTTGATTCTTTCTCCTTTCTCAATTTGTATGCTAACTATCTACCTGGTTTGTTTGCGTCTTCAAAGTAGTTCTCTTTAGCACCTCTAATTTTCTGTGCTAATTCTTCTTTTTCTATTTGACCCATTTTGTGTTTAATTATATCCATTTTTAGCTTGATGTCCTTTTTCTGTGGGATTTTCTGTAGCTCTTTTTCAAGTCTCTTATGCTCATCCTCTAGGGCCTTAGAGGCTAGCCTTTTCATAGTATTCCTTTTCCTTGTATAGTCTATTATCAAGCCTCTAACATATGCCTTCATTGTATCCCATACATTCTGAATTGATGTATCTTCTTTTTTGTTTTCTCTAAAGAAAAAAGCCAATTCTTTCTCCATCCGCTGTGTGAAGTCTTTTTCCTTTAAAATAGTATTATTTAACATCCATCTAGATCTTCTTTTTTGTCCTTTCCATTTAATTGTCATTGGATTGTGATCTACCTAGGTACTTGTTTCAATATTTATTTCTTGAATATTAGTTATTAAATCTGCTGACATCCATATCATATCTATTCTGGACCATGATAGGTGTCTATTTGAATAGAAGGTATATTGTTTAGTTTTAGCATTTCTTTCTCTCCATGTATCTTTTAAGTTTATTTCATCTACCATTTTAAAAAAAGATTTAGGGAGAGTCTTTCTGTTTTGCTTTTTTTGTTTTCTGTGCTGTATAGTCCAATTTATTGTCTACAATTCCATTAAAATCTCCCATCATAACTATATAGCATAGTCCAGTTCAATTATTTTCATATGTAATTTTTTGTAGAATTCTTCTTGTTTGTCATTCGGAGCATAAATTGCAATCAGGAGTGTTTTCATATTATTGTCCATTATTTCCACTATTAATATTCTTCCACCATTATCTGTATAGATCAATTTATCTGGGGTGGTCTCTTTAATATATAAAACCACTCCTCTTTTCTTACACTGTGTCAAGGAAGTAAATATTTTCCCTAATTTTGGCTGTACCAACAATTGTTCATATTGTTTTTTAATATGTACTTCTTGTAGACAAATTATATCAAATTTTAATTTCTCTAATTTATGAAAGGTTTTCCTTCTTTTGACGGCTGAGTTAAGTCCATTTATATTAATTGTAATCAATTTTTTCTCTTCCATGGTTATATTTTATAGTTAGGTTTAGAAGCTCTCGTAGATCTTAGTTCACGTTTTTCTTTGGCTTCCACCTTTCCACCTACTGCACCTTCTTTTTTTTCAGTCGCCATTTGGCAGTCCTCTTGGAATTCAATTAGTGAGATCTCTTTTTCTTCCTCTTTCCCTCCAAAAAATTCTGTATAAAATAATTCCACTTTCTCAATTGAGTCAATTCTATGTCTCTGTTCTTGCCATGTGAACATTAAACCTTCTGGAATCAGCCATCTATAATTCACCTCTTTTTTAAGTAGCATTTTAGTCAGGAATCGGTATTCTCTTCTCATCTCTCTCACTCTTCTGGGTATTTGTTTCAAGACCACAATCTCCTTGTCTTTGTATTTCAATGTTTTCTCTTTTGCCACTTGCAATATTTGCGTTTTAATGGCTTTCTTTGTAAATCTAATGTGAGCTTCTCTTGGTAGGCTATTTCTCATTGCATATCTTGTGAAAATTCGATAAACCTCATCTATTCCATCCATCATCTTCTCTTGAGTTATTTCCAAAGCTTCAGCCAGTATTTCTATCATTATCTCAGCTAAGTTTTGTCCTTTTTCTTCCTCTACATTTTGAAATCTAAGATAGAATTCTGATCTATCCATCTCCCATCTCAACATACCACTTTTATCTTGTTCAACCACCATTAATCTATTATCAATATCTCCAATCTTCTTGTCTCCTTGTTTATCTTCTTCTTCAATTTTTTGGAATCTCTCATCATACTTCAACATCATTTGTTGGATGTTCTCCACTTTTTCATCGGTTTTCCCTGTTCTTTGTTCAATGTTCTCTGTTCTCTGTTCAATATTCTCTGATCTTGCTTGAATATTTTGAATTCCTTGCATAATCATCTGCAGAGTCACTTTTTCTTGTTCTTTTTCTTGCTTTAACATTGTCTGTATTGAACGTTGTCCTCCAGATGGTGAAGAGGAAGAAGTAGAAGTTGAAGAATCAGGAGCTGTAAATTTCCTACTTATTTTAAGCAATTCAAAATCTTCAGGTTCTTCTAAACCTTAATCCAATTGTGAAGTAACCAATTATAGTTCAAAATAAAAATAGTAGAAAAAAGAAGCCCAATAATAATAATAAAAAGAAAGAAAAAAGAAGGGAGGACAAAATTTCTTCAGGTTCTTGTATACCTTAATCCAATCAATAGTTAGATGAAGAAAAAGGCTTAAGAAAAAAAAGGAAAAGGAAAAATTCTTCAGGTTCTTCAACACCTTAATCCAATTGAAAGGTCTCAAATAGAAAAAAGTACATAAGAATAGACCAGAAAGGTAGATGAAAAAACAAAAATACCAGGAAAGGGCGGGGGAGAAGGCTTTTAAGGCTTTCCCTTTAAAATAAAAAACAAACGTAGAGGTTGGACTTCCAAAGAAAAAAAGAAAAACAAAGACAAGCTCCAACAAAGCCAAAAACCCATATAGTTATTACAAAAAAGAAAGAAAGAAATACAATAAAGCTGGTGAAGAGGGATAGCAAAACTTAGAAAAAGTAAAAAGTGCACACTGCACTTTTCCAAGGCTCTTATTATAGCTCTCTTCTCCAAAAACTTATCACCTTTTTTCCCCCTAGTTTCAACACCAGACTCCAGCTGTTGATAGAAACCCAGAAGAGCATCTGAAATAATACTCTCCCATGCTATTCCCTCTATCTTATCAAATAGCAATGTCCTTGAAAAAGAGTCTCAGGTCTTTCTTTCTCAGCTTTGTCTGGTCACAGGGAAATAGAATATTTTCAAGCCTCTAGTTGGCAGTGTTACAAAGTTTCTTTGCTCTCACTTTCCCCCTCCTTTTCCGAGCAGGATATAATAAGAATAAAAAAAGAAAAAGATATTTTTTAAAAATGAAATAACTAAAGGGAGCCTCTAGCCTAAAATATCACAAAATCAAAAAGGAGAAGAAAAAAATAGATATAAATGAAAAAAACAGTCCAGTTTCAAAATACAAGGTCATATATAGAAAATCCAGCAATGAGAAAACAAAACAAAACATTACTTTGACATTCCTGTTTAAAATCGCCGCTTAATCACTTCTATCAAAACTTTTACAGATTCTTTATTTTCCTTAGGGTGTCCTTTCAGATCTTAGAATAAAAAAAAAGTTCTCACCAAACCGGCACACTCTCTCTTTCTGTTCTCTTCCATTTCGGAGCTGTCCCAACTTCAGCAGCTTTAATGGCTGCCTCTTTGCCGCTGGCAAGAAGAGCTTCTCCCAGATCTACCAGGGACTTTGCGGTATCCCTGGGATCGACAGGATGCGCTCTTCACTTTCACCGTCTCTTCGGGACGGTTTAGATCCGATAGGACCGTCCAGGAGCAAAGATATCGGCAGCGATCTCAGACCTCCAAGATCGCATGCCGTATCATCGCGACGTCAGCTCCACCCTCTCACATTTTTCAAAAATTCTTTAGAACAGGCAGGAGTAAATGTTTGATCATAATATCTAATATGTTTACAAGAAAAATAAAGCAGTATGAGAAAGGTAGAACTTATAATAGAGTATTAAGGCTAATTATATTTTAACATGGAACATACTCAAATATGCCTAATAGTTTTACAGATACTTCTCCCTTTCTGTCTATTTGTTCAGCATCCCTTTGAACTTATAAAATATAAATAAATAAATAAATAAAAACTAGTCTTACAACTGGTCCTCAAATTAGTGGCCATCACAGCACTTGGCTACTGTCATGCATTTATGATGGTCACAGTGTGCCACAGCCCTGTGATTGCCTGTTGTGACCCTCACAACCAGCTTCCAATAAGCAAAATCAATGGAAAAGCTGGAAGAAGTCACAAGTTATGGTCATATGACATTGTTCTTATTGACCATGGTGATTCGATTAAAGACCATAGCTGGAACTGATGTCATAAGTCAGCACAGTCCATGACATCACACAATAACTGCACCACTTAGCAAATGAGTTGCCAATCCCAATTGTCATTAAATGAGGAATATCTGTATAGGCCTTTCCGTTCTAAATCTTAATGACTTTAAACTTGAAAAAAAAGAGATGCTAAACATTCCTTGTAATAGGGAAAGAAATGACAGTAATATTTTAACAATGATTAAATTAAAGGCAGAATTTATTTGGCAATATACATAACAAAGACTAGGCTTTCCTACAAATACTGTGAAATATGGAAATTTAGCTGTGATTCTGAGCTCGAAATGCTGGAATCAATAGCTAGAATTTTGATACCAAGAGAATTGCTGCAGGATTGATAGCAAGGCAAGGAACTCTTGCCCATTTTTCATTCTTCTTGTTCCCTGATCTGAAAGAGATAATTGCAATAATATATGACCCCAATACCTCTCCTCTTTTCCACATGTTTGTTATTTATATTTTTATATCTTCTAAATGAAAAGCTTCCCTATTTCACTCAATGAGTTGTATTCAAGTGTAGCCATCAGCTGACAGAACTGTATATTCCCACCACCACCACCATCTCCACCAGCTTATGTCTACAGGGTCTGTGCCATAACAGACTTATAATTTACAAAATAGTGAAGTCAGTTATTTTTTTCTGATATAACTTTTTAAATTTGCAAAAGCATGATATGACATGATATACCAATTAAAATTACCACTCCTATAATCAGAGTGAGGAGGCAGAGAATGTTGCGGGTCCCATCCTTTAGAGAGATGCACGTGGTGGGACCTAGAAGAAGGACCTTCTCCATTGTGGCCCCTCTCTCTGGAATATCATCCCCCCAGAGATTAGAATGGCCCCCGGCCTGGGGAACCCAGAGCAGGATTAAATGGGTCATGTGAGGTGCTGTTGCCGGAGCAGGGGGTGGGAGGTGATTTTATTATATTTATTATATGACTCTTATTAGTTTTATTGTTTTTATATGAGATTTTACATTCTGTAAGCTACGTTGAGTCACCGTGTGCTAATAGGCGGCAATATAAATTCCCTAAATAAATTATATATATATAATTATATATATACATATACATATACATATATGTATATATGGCATTCAGCTTTGTTCAGGTATTTTCCCACGTCACTGTAGTTGTGCTTTTAAAGTTGTAGCAACATTTCGGCAGAATCTCATCTGCCATCATCAGGCTTCTGTATAGTGTCCATCTGTGAGTCAGACTTTTACAGTGGTTTCAGATTTAAATTTGGGGCAGCCTATTGCTGTGCCAGAATGGTTTTTTCTTCACCCTGACTGGTTGGGAGTCTTGGTCTGTGTTGTGTTACTTTATTGGTGTTACTTTATTAATGTTGCCAGCCAATCAAGATACAAAAAGAGCCATAAAACAGACAGAAGATATTAGAAACACCAATCAAGCAGAACACAGCAAACTCCAAGACCAATAAACACAGACCAAGACTCCCAACCAATAAGGGTGAAGAAAAAACCATTCTGGCACAGCAATAGGCTGCCCCAAATTTAAATCTGAAACCACTGTAAAAGTCTGACTCACAGATGAACACTATACAGAAGCCTGATGATGGCAGATGAGATTCTGCCGAAACGTTGCTACAACTTTAAAAGCACAACTACAATGACGTGGGAAAATACCTGAACAAAGCTGAATGCCATACATGTAAGTACCCGCGAAAACTTAAGAAAATATATATAAAATTTATTTAGGGAATTTATATTGCCGCCTATTAGCACACGGTGACTCAATGTAGCTTACAGAATGTAAGTATATATTTTTATATTTTCTGAGGTTCTCGCGGATATTTGTATATGGATCTTTGGTTATTCGGGTTTTCTACCGTGTAAGATTGGGAGTATCTAGGCAGATACTAGATACTCCCGTTCTTATGCGGGAGAAAACCCAAATAACCAAAGATCCATATATATATATATATATATATGTGTGTGTGTGTGTGTGTGTGTGTGTGTGTGTGTGATATGTCTCAAAGCTGAAAAACCCTGTCTCTTTGTTTTAAAGCTAGGGCATTCTAGCTCTTGTCTATGTGAGAGGTTGCACTAGAGCTCTTGGGGGTTCTGCTCAATCCCAATGTGCAAGGCTCATTCCCAGATGCTCTTTATTTACCGATACTGACTCTGTACCTGTCTCCTTTTACAGGTGGAAGTAAAGCCATACGTGCTTGATGATCAGATGTGTGATGAATGCCAGGGTACTCGCTGTGGCGGAAAATTTGCCCCGTTCTTTTGTGCCAATGTTACCTGCTTGCAGTATTACTGTGAATACTGTTGGGCAAGTATTCATTCTCGGGCTGGACGAGAGTTCCACAAGCCGCTTGTGAAGGAAGGAGGTGACCGGCCACGCCATGTGCCCTTCCGTTGGAGCTGAGGTCCGGGCTGAAGGCCAGCAGTACTGGAGCCAACTGGATTGAAGGGGAAAGGAGTGATGCCTCAGGGCTTTTGTGTTCTGGAAATCTGTGCATTCATCCTTGACTTTAATGAAGAGATGGGTCCTTTTATTATGATGATGGTTATGATTATAATGATGATTATGATTATTTACAGTCACATTACTGAACACTATGTCCAGTATAATACAAGCCTAGCAGAGTGTAACTGTACTGATTTTGCACTTTGATTCACACAAACATCTGCTTGGTACCTTAATTTCTCACCTGAGACTTATCACGGCTAACAATAAGTAGACTGCTATGGTCATCAGCCTCCACTAGGTTGGTGTATATGTGATTAAGGTTTTTTTTTAATTATGTACTTTTATTTTAAAACTGGAGCATGCACTTATTTTCAGAAACTTTGATTTGCCCCTAGCACATGATTTACCAAAGGTAACACTCACAAGTAGGTGACAGATGTAGCAAAAATTTACAATGGATATTCAGCAATCATTCAGAGTAGGAAAACCCTAAACAATCTTTAGTTGCTCTCTATTTTTACTGAAAAGGATGATACCTCATAAGCCGGATCACATTTTCTCCACCCCCAACCCCCCCCCCCCATCCCTTTTCTGTTTTGCTGAGGGTTTCCTATTTGTTTAGGCCTTTTAGTGTTATGTAAATGTATGCTGCAATAGCTTTTGCTGCTATTAAGATGGTATTACTAATACCACATTACTCTATTCAAGCTAGGGTATCATTTAAAAAGATAATTATGTGATTTAAAACAGTGATGGCTGCTGAAAGAAGATCAGTAGAGCATTCAGAAAGCTTCCAAGGAAGGTCAATAGTTTTGACTGCATGTTTAATCAGGTTGACGCATGCAATAATTTTTTTTATAGATGTCTAATACAAAAATCTGCCCACAGTGCACCAATTAAGATTCTATGTAGGCTGCAAAGTACTCAATAAAATAATTTAAAACACACACACGCATATACGCACAGGTTACTGACTGGAGGAAGGCATGTCAAAGTCTATGTAGATGCTTCTGAAGTTAAAATCAGCCCATAGCCGTATCACCTATATCATGACAAGATTTTTTAAAAAAGAATAGATGTAGAAATATCCTTAAGCAGATTTGTGAATGATAGACGAAGTACTTTGCGGTGCTCTGTTCTATATTGTGCAATTTATTTTATATAGTAAAGTGATTATGTCTAGTACTGTGATCAAACTAACTGTTTAAGCCTCTATGTCTACCATTCACACTCTTTTGAAAGTTCAACCACAGACACAAATACATATGCACACTTACAAAATAAAATTTGAGCTCTTAGTTCCTATCTCATAAAAGCTTGCACTATTTATGTAGCTGCAGCCCATGTCCAGGAAACCAAAGAGCTCACAATAGCATATGTAAACTACCAGCTTTGATAGTGGCTGATAAACGGGGCACATTTTTGATTGGGAATAGCGGTGCTAAAGAAATGTCTGCATACAAAAATTAACTTGGGTATGATATTTAATTTCTTAAATCCTGGATGTATCCTGTGAAGCTTGAATATATTTGAAACCTATATCTGAACAGTGGACATTTTTTTAGCATATAATATGGGGCTACAAGGCAAATACATAAACACATATTAGTGTGCTATTTATGAAAATGTGACAAGTGTACATTATTTTTCTGGGTTTTCTGTGGGTTTGTTCTCCCCCCCACCCCACCCCATCCCTAGTTTTGGAGGGCCGGGGACAGTCTGACTGGATATCGCGCCGCATAGTAGATGTTGAAATGTCCCCATTTTGAGTGTTGTGCTGGCCTTGTTAATGTTGTAACTTTCTACATTTTCTTTTAGTATTTGGTTGGAATTATTGGCTGGGGGGTCGGGGGGGAGAAAATCTTTCTCTGTTGAAAAAAAAAAATAGTTTTTACTGGTTTAAAAATATTCATTCTTCTTGGTATCGCAATTTCTCCTGGGCATTTTTGTGATATTGCTTTATCTAGCCCAGCAACCTATTTTGTTTTGTTTGGGGTTTTCTTCTTCTTTTCCCTTCTTTTTTTCATCTATACAAGATTTGTTATGCACTACTTTTTGTAACTAGACAGTTTTCAATAGTTGGCAGATTATTCTTTTTTAAAGAAAAAAGGCATGCTTTCTGACTGACATGATCTTTTGCAATACCTCAATTTTGAAATATAGGAAAGAAAATATTTTCTAAGTAAGTTTATTCAGAAAAAATATATATTAATTTAATTCTGTGAGGAAATGATTTAACAGATGGGTAACTTTATTTTTTTCATGCTTATTTGCGTTTTTGAAAATGAAGAAGTTAGAGCTTTATAACTGTATTGAAGATCATAGCTATCCTACCGAAGTCTACCTAATTATGTGAAACAATTAAACATTTATGAAGAAATATCTCTTTTCCGCATACAAACATAGTTGGAAAGAAAGGCGAAAAGGGGGGAAGAGATGATGGAAGTTATGTAAAATGATTAAAATGAGTACAGCAAGGAAATTTAAAAACAAACTGCTTTGGTGCTGGAAGTTGTGAACAGAAGGTGAAAAACCTGTTTTGCCCTTAATTTGTATATTTATAATCAAGCGATTATGCACGACTGACCAGAATTGTGAGAGTTCTTCTGTTTGTATTTTTTAAAGATAATTTTTAGTTTATTAAATTATAACAAGTCCCCTTTTGTTTTGTAAATGAATGTGCCCCACCCCCCACCCCCAGTTGTTAATATCTTACCCCCATTATTCTAAGAGGGTCCTTCCAGAAAAGAAGTTATTTTTTAAAACAAAATGTTCTGAACTGTAACTGGATGAAGGAGCCCCTGGGTACCACAGGCCCACTTGTGGCCTTCCCTTGATGCGAGACTTGAACTAGTCGATTTTCTTTTTGAAAGCAACTTAACCTCGACTATCTGTTGTTATGTGCAATACTGTTTGTACTGTTTGTATAAAAAAGAAAAAGAAAAGAAAAAAGGCATAAATCTTTATTGCAAATTTATTTTCATTGCAAACTTTAGACATTGTGATTCACTAAGATCATTTTTCTACTGTCAAATATGTACCTTTTCTTCATGCTGGTATTTTTTCAATAGTAATGTAGCCTTTGTACTGAGACAGATTTTCATTGTTATTTTTAGAAAGATTTTTTGCTAAGAGAAATTTAAACATTGACATATTTTTCATTTTTATTTCTGATTTTCTTTAAGGAATGCTTTCTCAACCATTAATATAGTTGTTTCTGGGAGAGACTTTCATATCTGGTCAATGTCATTAATATTATTTTGTATTTTTACTTGGAATAAATTAATTTTATGATGCTAATTCTTTAAAAGTTTATTTTTTTCATTTTCAGTTATTTTTGAAGCTAAAAAACCTTTGTAATATTGTTACTAAAGTGTCTAGTTTTTTGAAATGCAAAGCTTTATGTATTAACTTGCTGATGTGGTTTACAATGGTGTGAAAATGGTTGGATATGTGAAATGATTGAAAAACTGTAATGAATAATTGGGCAATAAAATTACAGAATGAAGCAGGAAAATGATGTGATATTTTTTAGAAGCTTTTTCCTTTATCAGAATGATTTAGGAAGACAATAGGGATGTCACAGTACCAGTTCGCTGTCTAGATTTGTACAACACCAATGTTAATAAAACACTGTTGCTGTTGTAATTCACTCCAATCTGTAGAAATAGCAGGTCTACAATCTTGGCTGTTTAGCATCCTACCAATTTGCTTCCTCACCATTACCATGGGCACATCCAGTACTGTTGCACAGTGGGTGCAAGGGTGAAAAATAGAAATGGAACTACGCAGCATTAAGGCTTGGCTAAGTCACTTCCACTTCACCCAACCAACCATCTTTTTTGTTTTTGTTTTTTGAACTATTCCCTTTTAAATCTCTCCCAAGTGGCTTCTGGGTGATCTGCCATGCTTTTATTTATTTATTAAACCCGTCCTTCATGCTGCATTTCCCTGCGCCTCTTTACATGGTAATTCAGAACAAATGGAGGAAATTGTATAGTATCTCCATAATGTTACAGTGTACCATACAGTGTAAGTTTCTCATAGTTAGTGCTATCTAATGCATGTATAGGAACCCTTATTACCTGATCTAAGCACATTTTTTCAAGCTGCTTGTATATTTCTCCCTTTCTTGTGTTAGGCCTCTTATAGCATAAGAACAGCATCCGTTGCTGCTATAAAAAATAACACTGCATCGTTTTTTGTAGTTCATCTCCACCTTTGCCTGTCCTACCATTTACTGCAATACTGGCAAAACTTCTGTGTGGAAGCTGGATACCGTTATCCCTTCCTTTAGATCAATGTTTCTCAGGCCTGGCAACTTGGTGGACTTTAACTCCCAGAATTCTGGAGCTAGCTTGGCTGGGGAATTCTGGAAGTTGAAGTCCCCACATCTTCAAGTTGCCAAATTTGAAGAACCTTGCTTTAGATCCTGCAACTCAAACTGGTGTTACATAAACAGACAACACAATAGCCTTCTCCAGATACATCAGTCGTCAGATTTCATCTGTTTTTATGAGGATTTAAGCTGAATGGAAGCTATCCCTTGATCTCTTGTGGAAATATCTGGAGTTGGCCTTTGTGAGCTTTTTGTAAGTAATGTACAGGCAATTTCAAATAGTAAAATTTAGAGTCTTATCTAGGTTCTATGGTTGGAACATATACAAATTGTAAAAGCATAATACAGTAGAAGTAAAGGGGAAATTTTTCAAATTCCTGCAAGAATGGAATGAGGTGAGTGTGTGCTTACACTCCTGCCTACACACTTGCCTTGTAGGAAGGCAGGGTTAAAAGAAAATTGTATTACAAATATGCAGTTATTACAGATTTCATTATCTTTGTTAGAATAGTACAAAAATACAGTGCTTTACTGGGAGAAAATCTCCTATGTTAATATTTCAGTATTGTGACATCTCTACTTGCAAGATACGAGTGAAAGATTAGTCACAGATTGGGTTTTTTAAACTATTTTTGTTAAACCTGCCTTTTATGTAGTTGCTTTTTACACCAGTTTGTATAATGTCAGCATTCCTTTTTTTCACTTAAAAAGTTCTCTTAATTTCTACTGTTGTAGTATTTCTGTCTTTAACATAGAGTCTGTTCTAATATTATGCCATGATTTACTCCTGAATAGGAGAAGAGCAAGAGCTGTTATGTTATTCTGCACATTTTATACTTATTTAACATTGTTTAGCAACAAATAGATATTCAGGGTGCTAATACAGGAAAATCATTTCTGCTTTTTTTTTTTGCTGGTTTGTTTCTGGATGTTGTTCTGTTGGGGTATAAAGTATTAGGTATTTGTAATTTGCTGTCTAAAATAATGGAGATGAGTGTTCACAGCTAAGATCTCTGTACTTGTTTTTTTTTCCAACTGACTAATTTTCAGTGTACCATATCTTTTATTACATGTTCTCTTTAGACTGGTTTTGCTAGTAACCCTAAAAGGCTTTTACCTTTTATTTTTTACTTTTTTGGCTTGGACTAATGCTTTGTATGGAACTGCAGTACTGTGACTAAACATGAAGCTCCACGCTGCTATTGCTTACAACTGCTTCAACTTTGTAGTTTGGAATTAATTTTTTTTCTGTAATAACTTATTAAATCTAGTTGTATGAAGTATGGAAACTTGTCATCCTTTGAATATTTTTTTAAAAAAAGCAATGGGGAAGATACAATCGAATTTAGAAATTGGACCTTTAAAAAACACACACCTTTGGCTACACGTTACACTTTAACAGAGCACACATTTAAATAGTGTTTTAATTATCGTTTTATGTATCGCCAGAATTCATCCAGAGCATTTGACACCAAAGTGCAGTTGCACAAGTGCAAAAGGCATAGTATTTACTTACTACTGGTAGGATCCTAAGAGATTGTCACCAGTATCTATCAAGCGCAAGATTACAATCATTTTTGTTCCCATTTCTTTGGGTCAGATGAATTGTGTACATTGAGATAAAAAAATCAAGTGTGTTTGTTGGAAGAGGAGGAAGGTGGCATACTGCAATTTTGCAATTGCTGGGAAACATCATTCTGTTCTTCCTCAGCCGTGTGACTTACGTGACTTATGACCGTTGTTCAGAATTACCACCTTTGTAGCCTCCCCAGGATCATGTGATCAAAATTCAGGTGCTTGGCAACTGGTTCATATTGATAACAGTCTCACTGTATCCCGGGGTCACCTGATCCCCTTTTGCGACCTTCTGATAAGCAAAATCAATGGAGAAGCCTGATGCCCTTAACAGCCGGGGAACTAACTTGTCAAAACTGCAGTGATTCACTTCACGGCGGTGGCAAGGAAAGTTGTAAAATGGGGCAGAACTCCTTTAACAAATGTCTCACTCAACAAAAATTTTGGGCTGAATTTGTGGTTGTAAGTTGAGGACTACCCACACTTTTGCCCTTTTCAGTCTTTTCAACACAGCCTGCAATTCTCAGACCAGACACTTTCGCCTGAGGTTTTGCAGTTCCAGCCCAGATTCTAATCCATCAGACTGCAAATCAAATCCAACCGTTATTCACTCTTGACTAATATCCTGGAATTGCTTCAAAACCGTTGCTGATCCGTCAAATTTTTAATTAAAATTTTCAAATTAAGTTTATGAGAGCATTTTTTCAAAGGCTTCGCAGAGAGCTTTATCTCATTTTTTTGTAGACGTTGTAAAGACAAACAGTTCTTTAAAAAAAGACAGACAGACATAACAAAACATCCACAGA
The DNA here is from genome assembly GCF_049901715.1 of Pseudonaja textilis. NCBI lineage: Eukaryota > Metazoa > Chordata > Lepidosauria > Squamata > Elapidae > Pseudonaja > Pseudonaja textilis. Next base: position 26,879,494 of record NC_141993.1, read on the forward strand.
GAAAACGATATAAGGTTTCCCAGAATATAAAGTAATAAAAAGGAATTTTCCCATCAAAAGTTTTTTAAAAAATAAGGCTTTGGAAAAACTAATAAAAACAAAACTCTTATAGTAAAATCCAATATAGGTGTAAATCAAATTGAATAGCTTTCACTACCAGAGAGTGAGTTTTCTCACCACTGGCTTCCTTGCTGTGAAAGAGTGAAAATGGTTTAGAGTTCCAAAGTAAACAGTAAGAAAGCGGAAAAACTTCATAAAAATCCAGTAAGGGATTTATAGGATAGAGGAGCCTATAATCAGCCAGTTCAAATGTAGACCAAAAAGTAAGAAAAGCCTTAAAGCATGGGTGTCAAACTTGATTTTATTGAGGGCTGCATCAGGGTTGTGTTTGACCTTGGGGGGCCTGGGTGTGTGTGGCCAGCTTGGTGTCACTTGTGTTGTGGGTGCTCTGTTTCCAGCTGCGACAGCCTCCTGCAACCCTCTGCTTCGGTTTCACTGGGAGAGGCACCGCAGGCCGGTCCTTCGTTGATTCCAGGCAGCCCCCGCCCCCGGGCCTTGAGTTTGACACCCCTGTTTTAAAGAGTACAATTAAAACGGTCATGCTTGAAAAAACAAACAGTTGAAGGAAAGAGATGATAAAAGATTCACTGGCTCCTACTGAGAATTATGGTCATCAAGATCCCTCTTTGTGAGTTGTCAACTATTCCATTCATTCATCCAGTGAAGAAAGACTCCTGGGCCATTGTTTTGCCAAGAATATAGTTTACTGGAGCTTAAATGGTTACAAAAAAGTAGTGAAGCTGGATCTGGCATTTTTGGGCGCAAACAAAGCCATTAACCTTCCATTTTCCCTGGCCATCCCCAGGGGTGGGATTCAGCCAGCTCAGACAAGGGATGTTAAATAAAACATCTGGTTCGCCAAACTGGTAGTTGAACTGACCGATTGGCCCCGCCCTCACCTCCCAGGAGTCTCCATGTGGCCCATTTTGGATGCAGGTAAGTGCAGGGTCCATGTGGAGGCTCCTGGAGGGCAAAAACCGGCCCTCTTGGAAGTTCCAAAAGTCCAGAAACGGGCCTGTTTCTGGCATCCGGAGCCCAGGGGAGATCATTTTCGCCCTCCCAGAGTCTCGAGGGAAGCCTCCGGACTCTGGGAAAGGCAAAAAAATGACTCTCCTGGAAGTTCTGGTAGGCCACGCCCACTATGGCCACACCCACCCAGCAACCAGGCAGAGAACCAGTTGTTGGGATTTTTGAATCCCACCCCTGGCCACCCCCCGTATTTTCAACAGTCCAATTATGTGCTGGTATATCATTTGAGTAGTGAGACTTTGGTTTCACGGTCTTTTCTGCTTTTCTGCTTTGCACTTGGATGGGTAACCTTGGCTAGCAGATGTTCCTCATTCCTCAGCCGGTGTGCTTTGCTTTCAATTCCCCAGATCCCCAGCTCCTGCCTGCATTCCAATCCTCTTCACCCCGCCGTCCTCCCCCCCCCCCGCCCGATTGCTAATGTCAGGCTGTTGGCTTTGTGAAGACTGGTTTGGGGAATGGCAGCCGTGACACCTCTGAAGGTACACTATTGTCCAAGGGTTGTTCTGGGTCATTCCTAGTGCTCCCATTCGAATCCAGGGAGCATAAGCCATCAAATAACCATCTTTAGTGGCTTAATCAGCTACTTAGCGGCAGGAGAAATAAAATCACCTGCTGCTCAGCACACTATTTGGGGATGGGGGGGGAATAATTCAGCTGTTTATTATGAAAATACAGATAGTCCTCAACTTATATCCCCTTGTGACTCACTTAACAACCAACTTGCTTAGGGAAGTGAAATTCTGGTCTCAACTGTGATCATAAGTTGAAGACTGCCTGTTCTGTTTCACATAATATATTTAAAAAGGCGCAGTTGTTATTCACTCAAAGTAGTTAAATACAGCTCTGTGGACTGGTAGGAAAATACAGTACATTAGATCTTAAATTTCTGCAGCATTCTTAACCAACAAGTCATTTAAACATTGTCAGAATACTGTTCTGCTAAAATGGAAGCCATCCCCTAAGATGCTTTAAAATAGATTGACTTTAACTGGTAGGCAAACTAAAAGGGAACATGGAATTTGCATTTGATAGTTTTTTATATTTATATACACACAGAGAACATCACTTAGAGGGTATGAGAATATACTGTATGTGTGTGTGTGTGTGTGTATGTATATATATATCCTGCAACTGCACACACACCTACACAGAGTGAATTGCAGTTACTTAAAGCAGTGTTTGTCAAGCTTGGAAGCATGAAGATGTTGAAGACTTCAGTTCCCAGAATTCTCCAGTCACCAAGCCAGAATTCTGGGAGTTGAAGTCTTCAACATCTTCATGCTTCCAAGCTTGACAAACACTGCTTTAGGGATAACTAGCTGAATAGGCTAAAGATAAAGGGGTGTACTCAAGGATAGATACTATTGAGCTCAATTACTGTAGAATTCCACATGTATGTACTAGTCCCCAACCTTTCCAACTTTGTGAAGTCGTGGTGGAGAGTGGTGGGGAGAAGGGACTGTTCCACATGAGCCCACCCCTCACAGAAATGGAGTGCACATACAGGAGTTCACCTGCTGTTCATGTGAGTGGAGCAGAGGTGGTATTCAGCAGGTTCTGACCAGTTCTGGAGAACTGGTAGCGGAAATTTTGAGTAGTTCAGAATACCACCTCTGACTGGCTCTGTCCCCATCTATTCTCTGGCTCCCAAGTCCCAGCTGATTGGCTGGGTCTTCTTTTGTTGCCCTGCACAGGAGAACGGAGCTGGAAAGCAGGTTAGTGGGGTGGGGAGGGAATGGGGACGTTACAGTATCCTTCCCTTGCCACGCCCACCAAGCCACACCACGCCCACCAAGCCACACCCACAGAACCGGTAGTAAAAAATGTTGAATCCCACCACTGGAGTGGAGATGCATGCACATGTTTGCCCACCACTTCTGCGGCCCAGTTCTGAAAGGCTGAAGGCCCAGTAGTGGGCCGCGGCCTGGGGGTTAGCGACCCCTGTACTAATCTACAGTTTAAAAAGAGCAATGTTTTCCCTTTCAGTGTTATCTTGTATTGAGATATGAAAGTGTAGTTTAAAAGGCCGATCATCATGGTTTTGTACAGCTTTGCATGTGGAATTTCACTCTACAGTTAATAGTAAAACAAGTGTGTTAATGAGTACACTTTAAATGAAAAAAATAAATAAATAAGCACATGGGAAGGCTTTCTCTAAAAATGAAGCCATCAAACGTCAGATCCCACAGACCGTCATATGAAACTCCATAGGTACCTTTGTAAAACCTATTCCAAACATCTAAGCATTTTTTTTAATCCCATAGAGCCAACCTAAGTACAACAGAAGGAAATTAAGATGTGACTGCCCTTGATTAAGCCACTATATGTAGTTTAGATCTAAGAACAGCCTGAGGCTCCGCTTTAGAGCACAGGTTTTGCTAACAAAAGGAATGATTCATGTTCATTAGACCAAATCACTTCATTTCTAAATGGAACTTGGTGCTTTATAATCCAATGATCCAAGAATATAATGTGGTAACAGTGTTTTCAAAGATTATCCAACTTCATGAACGGCACATTTTTTAAAATTAGTTTTTACAGAAGGTTTTTTTTTTAACGGAATAAAATACAAATCTGATTAAAAAAGAAGGTAAAGTGATAGGTAACAGAAAAGTACTGAAAAAGAGAAAAAAAAGAGCTTCCTATTTCTGCAACAGTTATAAATGCGTTTACATTTTATCCTAAGATTAAACCATGACTCATGTAACATTTTCTCTCCTTTCGAATCATCAACCCCATAAATCACAAGTTCATTTTTTTTAATTTTCAGAAAGACGTTCATAAAAGCTTTCAATTTATTAAAAAATTGTGTTGTTTTCCTAATCAAGTCAATTTTGCCATCTTTACATATTCTGCCATCTTCACCTCTGTCTTGCTCCACAGTTGGTATTTCAGTCTTTCAATTTTGTGCCCATAGTAACCTTGATGAATAAGCACATCTAAAAAAATATATGATTTCCCCCCCCCCACACACCAGCCCCAGCGACTTTCCAAATTTGCTCAATCAGCTTCCAGCAGTCCCAACCGTGTCAAACAGTCTCCTGGGAGTTTATTTATTTATTTATTCGATTTGTCAATCGCTTAAAAGATAACAGGTATAAGTATAAACATAGTTATGAATACATGAAATGGATACATATAAGAAAAATAAAAAGAATCAATAGGACAGGGACGGTAGGCACGTTGGTGTGCTTATGCACGCCCCCTAATTGAACAGGAGGCCAAAATTTGTTTCATCCCGAATAATAAAAACAAAAGCCAGGATGAGATTCAGGGTAGAATTTCATGCTTAAAAATGGTGCTGGTCGCTGTTTTTAAAAATTGATCATATCTGGGGCTTGGAGAAGAAAATTCCTGATGTGGGGTGTGTGTCCCTGGGACCAGATTCGGGGTGGAATTTCATGCTTAAAACTGGTGCTGGTTGTTCTTTTAAAAAATCAACCATATTTGGTCCCGGGCAAAGAAAATGCCTTATTCCTGGGTCACGTATGTGGGATGTCAGGAGGCCAAAAAAATTTTCCAACCCAAATGCTTAAATGGATGTCAGGACAAGATTCTGGGTTGAATTTGATGCTTAAAAATGGTGCTTTGTAGTACCTTTTTGAAGAAGAGTGCTCTCTGGTCCAGCTGAAGCCAACCCACACTGAGTGAATTCTTTGGTGGACCTTTTTGCACTACAAACCCATATAGGGCCTCTATAGGATTCTCCCTAGTTGAATCACCAAGAATTGTACATCTGAGGTTTGTGAAAAGCTAGATCTAATTGCTTTTTGGGGATTCTTGTTCATGTGATTTATGAAAGGATTATAGATTATTTCTTTTACGCTGTATGCCAGTACGCTCCTTCATACGAGCAGCTTCTTTGTGTTTTTTTCAAGCAAAAAAAAAAAAGCAAAGATCTAAAATATGGCTCTTTTTGTTTCGTTTTGCATCCAATTCATGTGCTTTTATTCCTCAACTATAATCCTTCTGTATTGGAAACACTCTGAAAAAGACAAAAAAGACAAAAATTCCAAGTGCACTGTTTACAGGAAGTAAAGGAACACAATTTCCCATTCACTCTCTGAAATAAAGGACTAACTGACCATTCACTCTCAATCCTTGGGTAAGATTTTGTTCTTTATTTCAACAAAATGGAGCTTTTAATGTTGTGTTTATTTTCCCAAAGAACTGGTCTTTGACTGATGGGGCGACAACTCAGGTGTGTCTCTTAGTTTCAAGATAATTTAAATTAGCAACAGGGAGTTTGGGGGAAGGAGAACCTGCTCCAGCAGTTGCTGGGACTGTAGACAGGCAGGAGGAATGGGCGAGGCGGGCCCTGGATTCCCCCCCCCTTTTTTTTGTAGTCTATAACAGTGGTGGGATTCATTTTTTTTTACTACCGGTTCTGTGGGTGTGGCTTGGTGGGCGTGGCAGGGGAAGGATACTGTAAAATCCCCATTCCCTCCCCATCCCACTAACCTGCTTTCCAGCTCCATTCTCCTGTGCAGGGCAACAAAAGAAGACCCAGCCGATCAGCTGAGACTCGGGAGGCAGAGAATAGATGGGGGCGGGGCCAGTCAGAGGCGGTATTTGCTGGTTCTCTGCTACCGGTTCTCCAGAACCGATCAGAACCCACTGAATACCACCTCTAGTCTATAACCACTAAAAATTGATGTTTACTTGAGGTTACAAACCGGGCTGAGTTGTTCTTACAATGAGAAACACAATCTAGCAGCTTTCAAGCTTCATTTTTAATACAGTTCTCTTACGTTCCCTTGGATGTCGTTGGTATTTTCTGCAACTATTTTTGGTTCCCTGCAGAGCTTGTAAAACTCAACCTGCTGAGCTCCTGCTGGCTGAACAGAATACTAGACTTGTCTAACAGGCAGTTTTATTGAATGAAAGCATCCAAGGGATAAATGGGGAGGGGGGGGAGGCTCTTAATTTGCATAGGTTTAATACAACCCGACAGGTTTTTCATGGTTGAATTTTAGTGTTGTAAGCCACCTGGAGTCACTGTGTGTGAGCTGGGCAGTCAAAGATGTTTAATAAGCAAATGGATAAACAAACATTATAGATATAACCTTACGCACAGATTAAGGCATACCATTTGCTATATAAGGAAAAGAGTCATGAACCTGCTCTTGTTAAAGGGTAAATTGATCAAAGCAGTGAATCCCAGTAAGGATTCAGTTACTTTTGCAGGAAAACATGTCCTTCACTCTTGAAAACATTGCCCTTGAAATACTTCCCATTGTCTGGTATTGGATAATGCAACAGGTGCAAAACGAAGCAAATGAAATACTAAATAACTCCAACCCATTTCATTATAATGTCCACAGTTAACTGTCCATCTGTATCAGGGGTATCCAACTTAAGGCCTGCGGGCCAGATTCATCCTGCGCGGGGCTTAGATTTGGCCTGTGGGGACCCCCCCCCCGGAAACAGTGAAGGACTGGCCTGCAGCGCCTCTGCCAGTGAAAACTGAGCTCTCTAGGGCCGCATGTGGCCCTCCTGAACTCCGTTTTAGCTGGCTGAGGGTTGCAGGCCGTTGCAGCTGGAAACCGAGCTCGGAAGCCCCTTTTTGTTGGCAGAGTGCTTGGCCCACCACAGGTGCCCCTAACATGAGTGACATTGAGCTGGCCCACTCTGGTCACGGCCACCACTGCCCTCCGAGGTCAAACACAACCCTGATGCGGCGCTTAATGAAATCGAATTTGACACCTGTACTATTGTACAGGCAATCCTCAATTTATGCAACTTAGTGACCAAAATAATGACCAATCTATCCAGGGCTACTTACAATCTAGAATCAAGGTTCTGACAGCTGGGATCTCTCCGACTGCATCTTGGACGCTTGGCAATTTTTCTTTAATTCCTGTTTTATTGCTTTGGATAAATGACTCACATTTAAGGCAGTTTGCAGCATCCTGAAGCCACATAACCACAACTTACAATGGGTTTGCTTGGGGTTTTTTTGTTTTTGTTTTTTTCAAGAAATTGGCTTTTTCTTCCAATTTCAAATGTCCATTATGGACAATGGGTTTGCTTAACAACCATGGCAACTGCTGCAAAAAAGGTGGTAAAATTGGTTGTGGTCACCTGGTGATCTGCTTAATGACTAGCAAGATTACAATTGTAATTCCTGGCTCAGTTATGGTCATAAGATGAGAACTACCTGTACTCAAGATTAAATGTTTAGAATTAGCCCACTGATCACCAAATCCAACCTGTATACGTAATAGTTTATTTGGTCCACGAACAACAAAAAAATAAAAAAGCAATAGAGCACTCATCAGATAGGATAAAACATTAGCACAGCAAAGATTAAATGATACATTAAAATGTGACATGCTTACATGGCAATAAAGCTGCCTTAGTTACCTGTAGAAGTCAAAATCTAAAATGTAACAGATTATGAAATAAAATATATATCATCTAAAAACAAGATAACTAGTATGTATTAAATCTAAAGCAAAGGTGTCAAACTGGTGACCCATTGGCCAGAAACATAACATGCAGGCCACCATAACATGCAGGGGAAAACTTCACAAAAGGCATGTGATGGCAACGTGACGTGGTGAGTTCGACATCCGTGATCTAAAGTGATAAAAGTGATTAAACAGCTGAGCCTTATTTTCATTGCGGCAACACATAATTTAGCTACTGCACAGATGATCAATGGCTTGAATCTTCTAGAAGAGGGTTCATATAGAAATTGGTTTGCCTGGAAATTTACAGATTAGGGGCAGAAAAGAAACAGACCTAATAATGTAACCCTGAAGTGTTTAGAATGTGCTAATTCACAAATGGTTTCAATCTCCTGGTTGCCATATGGAGATTGGAACTACGCATGGCTAGTGGCATTTTAGAATCTCTGCTTGGCTTTGAAAAATGTTTTGTTTGGGGAAAATTATATTTTGTAGATGTCTTGCTGGTTCGCAAGAGCCCCTATTCATCCTATTTCTGCCATGTTGTCCCCTTATTAAATTGAAGATTAGCAATTGCCTAAACAGAATCAAGGCAAAATTCTACTATGGTTTAACCATGTTTTCTAGTTTGAAAGCATAAGACTCCTAAACTGGTTCATTTGTGAATACTTTTCATGATGGATTTTCCAGGCTTTCAAACAGGAAACGGTGCTAGTGTATCTGAAAAAGCATAATGTTGAGTCTGAATTGCATATCTACAGCCATTAGTTGAATGTGGATCCTAGTTAATGCCGTTAAAGGTCAATCCTTTTTTTAAGTCAAAATTAAACCATAAATGCTTTTGGTACTTTTTCAATTAAATTCTACAGCAGGGACATCAAACTTGATTTCATTGAGGGACGGATCAGAGTTGTGTTTGACCTTGGAGGGGCTGGGGTGGGCGTGGCTGGGATGGGCATCACCAGCTCGATGCCACTTGTGTCAGGGGCGTCTGTGGCGGCCCAAGTGCTGTGCCACAAAAATGGGCTCCCGAGCTCAGTTTTAGCTTGACGGCCTCTTGCAACCCTCTAGTGAGGGCTGCATGTGGCCTTCCCAAGCTCCATTTTCACTGGCATAGGCACCGCAGGCCGGTCCTTTGCTGTTTCCAGGGCAGCTCCGCGGGCCAAATCTAAGTACCCCATGGGCCAGGTCTGGTCCCTGGGCCTTGAGTTTGACACCCCTGCTCTACAGTATGTTGCAGATAAAACTTTTTTTTACAGTAACTAAATGTACAACAGTTCAGCTGAAGAATTCCAACGAAGTTGAACTTGGATTCCTTTTTAAGGGAATGCTAAGTTAATATGACAGCAAAGGCTAAGAAATCATCAATTTGGTTGCTGACTGCAGTGTGTTGGTTTGTTCTAGACAGGAATAGCTTTCTTCCAAGCTAATCAAAGGATGAGCTTTGAATTTCAGAATCAAAGTCAGTGTTTCTCAACCGCAGGAATTTTAAATGTGTGGATTTCAACTCCCAGAATTCCCTAGCTAGGGAATTTGGGAATTGAATCCACACATTTTCAAGTTATCAAGGTTGAGAAGCACTGCACTAAACCAAGCCAATATCTTTACTCGCAATTCTGCCAATACATTGGTTTAAAGGTCATTGTTTGCGCATCCATAGCCTCCAGCCCCTATCTCCAAGAAGTGTCCATAAAGATCTTGGACTTGACCCTTTCCCCTTGACCAAGAAGGCAGCTGATGAGCTTTCCCTGTTGCAATACGGGTGGGTGGGAGAGGCGCTGGTGCTGTCACACTTGGATGGAGAGACTGGCTTGTCCAATCCCTTCTTCTCTCCAGTTCTTTCTTGGAAACCTAGGCAGTTAAATGAATGTTGACTATGTCACCCAGCAAACAAATGGATGTAAATGAAGCCCTTGCAAGATGAGAATTCCCACTGCATCTTACATTTGTGACCTCTTTTGCGTTTCTCCACAGCCCTCTGGTTCCTCCAAGTTTCAGTTAAACATGCACGAATGCTTTGGCACCAAAACCGAGCAATGCCACTTTTGTTATCTTTTCCTGAAGTTGCCACCTTCTTTGGTGTGTCTTCTTTCCCAGTTGTCAAAAAAAAAAAAACCCATCAATTTTCTGCTTGAGAAACATTTTCCTCATCAAGACATTGGATGGATATGCAGATGAGAGACAGAACAGTGTTGTTGTGACGAAACAGTTTGCATCTTTCCACGCAGTCAGTTGGATCTGCCTCAAATTAGGTATCATTAAGGGTAGGTTAAAGGCATCAACATTAACAATTCTGCCTTTATGTTGGGTTGTTTTTGATTTATAAATCTTAGGGATGGAGCCAAGCATTAATAATTGGGTGGCAACCTTTGTATCCAAGAGCTATCAAACTTTTACACAAACCTGGCCTCTCCTGGCCTCATAATTATAGGAAGCGATCAGTGTCTGATCTAGCTTTGTGTAATTGGAAATATTTCTCTTCTGCCCAGAGCAGCAATGATTGCACTTCAACTGAAGAAACTGTCTTCAGAGAGAATAATTTACCGGTAATTATAAGCAGCCATGTATATGGAAGGGGTAGAGCCTGCAAACCAGTGTTTTCACAATTTAAAATTCTTGTGGACGCTGTGGATTGCAATCCAATCTCGACTATTGCGTTCACTTTCTGGGAAACATGATTAAAATGGTAATAGCCTGGCACTTTGGATGCATCTTCATGTTATCAGTTTAATCCAGCTGCTTTAATTGCTGCCTTTTCTTTAGTTCAGTTGTGACCAATTCTTGGAGAGCGCCTAGACAAATCACTGCAGTTTTCTTTGCAAGGATTTTTAGAATTAATTTGCGGTTGTCTCTTAAGGCCGAGAGAAAGTGACTGGTGGCTTTGTGTCTTAAGGCTGAACTAGAACTCACACTCTCCTGGTTTGCTGCCAGATGCACTTCACCACTATACCAAACTGGCTCTCAGTTGTCACCTAACCGTAGTATATGTAGTTATCAAAATTCCTATTAGAAACTTGAGGCAGAAAAAGTGACTTTGCTATTTTTCCTAGATCACTCAGCAGTTTGGATGCCTATTGAGCATATCCTTCTAGACCAGGGGTGCAAACTTGTGGCCCACGGGCCAGATATGTCATGCACTGGCCATGTCCACCCCTATTTTAGTGAAGGAAAGTCGTGATACGTCATGTGATGAGACGCCACAAGTTTGTCACCCCTGTTCTAGACCAATTGTTCCTCAATCTTAGCAACTTTAAAATACTGTATGTGGACCAATTCTCAGAATTCCCCTCTGAGCATGAGCCTAGATTATGAGTATTAGGCTTTGGAAGTTGTCTTTCCCAAAGGGTTGATTGCTCTATGTCTTGTCAATTTATATATACTGCTCCACCATGGTCCTTTTTGTTACCTTATGCCCGTGATGGTGAACCTATGGCCCCGCAGGTGGCACACAGAGCCCTCTTTGTGGGCATGCGTGCCACCACCAGCTACTATTCTGGTTTCCGGTGCGTGCATGCGCGCTGGCCAGCTGGTCTTCGCACACGCTGGAAACACAAAAGATCAGCTGGCCTGTGCACATGCACAACAGCTAGTATTTGGGTAGTACAGTCCACAAGCAAATTTGCAGCTTTAGGAAGTACCAGTCTGGAAGCATGCATATCAGCCAACTGGTCTTCAATTTCTGGCACTACGGTGTGCGTGCTTGCACACACACATTCCAGTTTGGGCACTCAGTGCCGAAAAGGTTCACCATCACTGCTTTATGCTATCTGCTTGGAACTGCTAGGGAGATCATCTGAATTTTTGGAATAAAGTTTCATCAATATACTGATAACATCCAGCTCTAGGGCTCTTTAGATCTAATTTTAATGTAGTAACTAACACTATTGAGCATTGTTAACTTTGGTAAGGGGAGAAAATTGAAATTAAATTCAGACAAAATGGAAATTATTTATGGAAAACTGATGGAGATGTTTTGGGCAGAGATGTACACTTTCTGGAAGATCAGACAGAATATGAAATGTCCTCCTTGATCTTCAGTTGACTATAGAAAAGGCAAATTTGTACTTGTCTTGTATATCAATGACAATTCTTCCAGAGTTAGTCAGAGTTTATCAAAGTGATAGACACCTTGGGGATACAAGATTCCAATAACTTATGCTTGTCTTCTGAAGATGCCCGCCTCCGTCGGAAGGTTGTTTATTTATGATATAGGGGGGAATTCATGTTCTGTATTGCTCCGGAGTTGTCGAATGTGTTCCCATTCCCTCTGCATGTTGAAATTTGTAAAGATACTTCTTTCATCAAAATTTTAATTAGCAATATTAATTTTTCTATATTTCTATATGGGTTTTTTAAACTTTTAGCCACTGACTACTTCATTGAGTAAGAAAACAGTGTATAAAACAAATTAGGAAAATATTGATGGGATGACTTTATATACCTTGCTAAAAGGATCTGAACAGTGCAGCCTCCCTTTAAAGGATAAGTGCTTCAGTTTCCTGACAATTTGATAGTGGGCTGGATTGCTGGATTCTACCCAATCTTCACATAGTTAAGTAAATAAGCAGAGAAGTTACTCATGATATCTTCAACAATCAACAAGCCTCATTTTTCTGTATGACTGATGTACATAATAATAGCATGCAACTTTCCCTTCTATTATTGTTGGAAGCCAGAAGTCCACTGGTAAGGAATTCAATTGTAATTCAAAGGGCCACGAGAACATTAGGCTTCCTATACTGATGTAAAGCTACAATAGCATGGGCACTGGAGATAAAACCCACCAGGTTCAAAATCTCATGCCATTTCAAAGTTAAAGTATACAGTATTGTGTCCTGTGAGGTGAAACTATCGGTATTTGTATCATCTATTAGATGATAATTTGGGATAAAGAGATAGAGGCACAGAGAAAAAAAAAAGATTTCCCAACTGAGAAAGCAACCAAAAAGAGTTATTAATTGGGAATAACTGCAAATGGCTGTGTATGGTTTAGAATTATACATTTCTGTCAACTGAACAGTGCAACATAACAATATCTCCCTTTATTGGGAAACAGATATTCCATTTTGAATATTAATGATGTGCAACTTACCAGTAACAGAACTGGTTATTCTTGCACAAGAGGCTACAGCTTTCAGCCAGTCTGGTTAAGAACTAGAAAATTACTACCCACGTATTGCAGAGGGTGACCAACTTCAAACAACGATAGGATGTATATAGAAAGAGTCAGGTGGAGGTTTGTGTTGTAACTTGCCAGCTCTCACCAAGGATGGCAATGCAAAATGGAATCCCTCCTCTTTCTAGCCCACCATGGAAGATCAGTTCCTCCAACAACAAGTGATAAAATCATGATTAACAGAACCCTGGATACAAAGACAAACAAAACTTGTCCTGTAATGTAATTTTTCTGTAAGCAAAGTATTATAATATACCACTATAATAGTCAGGCAAGCATCACCAGGTAAATCAACACAGCAGGAACACCAGGTGCAAAAAAGGAAAACTCCCCTTCCACACCCACAGCAACCAATCACAGCGCAGATTGCCTCACGCAGGAGCCAGCACTCTTCAACCAATCAGCTATAACTGTGTTCTGGCTTACTGCACAACCCCACTGTTCCAGCTACTAAATTTAAATATTTCAGCATTTTGTAAGCATTTAAATATTAAAAGCAAAATACATTAAAATCTACCGCTAGTACTACTGGCACCTAAATTTAAACCCATTTTGATCCTTAAAGAACATGGAGTAGAAAAATTGGATTGCTCAAGCTGTAAAAGTGTTCCTTGCTACGGAAACAAGCACAAGCTATTTTATCAATCAGTGTGTTTTTCTCCTTCCACGGACGTATAACACTTATAAACCAGGATGCAGGAAGAAAAACGTCACAAAACATATAAAAGATCAATTAATGCCAATTTGGCTTTTTATTTTCTTTTTTTTTTCCCAAGGAATGCTAGTTTCATGTTACAGTATGGCAGTTTGTATATCTGCTGAAATATGACACAGGTTCATCATTCATATCTGAGTGCTGAAAAAAACAATATTGCTCCATAAGCTAACAGGTTGCTTTTCCTCTTGAAATGTTTAAAAACAATTAAACATTTCAGAGGCCTCACGGCTGTTCAAGCTCTGATGCTGAAGTGCACACATGCTCAAACCTTAGATATGACATCTAAACATATACTTATTTATTAAAGAGTTTATGTAAGTTTGTCTTAAAATATTTAGAAAATGGCGTATGCATTTGGTACGGACATCTATACATAGACATGCCACTACTGACTCCCTTTAAGAATACATTTTTTAAAAAAAATGTACAACTGTTATTTTTACGCCTCTTTATTACAGCATCTTTAAATTTGTATTACATGATTTTAGTTCAACATTTTATTCTCTGAGATGCAGGGTAAGTATTTCTAAGGGGTGTTTTTTTTAAGCTATATCCCTAAATAAAACATTACCCTTTTTATTTAAGAGGATCATGCACTAGTGCATTTGGGTATTTTTCCAGCATGGATTCTTAATTTTGTAAGAACTACTACTGGAAAAGCTCTATTTATATATTTTCTCTCTTACAAAAAAATATAACATCGAAACCGACTGCATACTTTAGATCTCTGAGCTGACTATGCTCTTGCCATTATATACACCCACAAACACTCATAAAAATAGCACCCTCTAAACAGGATGTAGAAATGGCCTATTAGCCATTTTCAGTAATTTTATTAAAAAGTCAACTGCTCTCAAAATGTCAGAAGACTGAAGAGCACCACATACTTAAATATATAAAGGTGGGAATTCTAGCATTTGCAACGCTCATTTAAATCCTCAGTGTCTTCCAGAATGGTATGCTTTGCTGTTATTATGTCAATGTACAACCTGAAGTGAACAAATTATTCTGAATAGCTAAACCGAACATTCCTACAGTGTACCATTAAAACATGCTAGGTTTAAAGTAACAAAATACTCAAAACAAACGGCATAAATTTTGGAAGGTTCAGGAAAAGGGAAATGGTGAACCTATTTTGAATGAAGGTGTAATACTTAGCAACATATGCAAAACTATAAGAATGTATAATTATTCTGGAAATTCAAAGCTAAACAGCAATTTAGAATTTTAACAATGTAAGTATTTAAGACTCAACTAATCCAACAGAATATGTTGGCTTTAGGCAGAACACATCATTCTTCCTCTTTTTTCATATGATGCTAGAAGTCCACTATAAATGTTTTGAAATATGCTGAATATCAGCTGAGAAAAACCAAAAAAACCATAAGAATGGTTATTTGAGTGAGTGCATAAACTTTTCCAGGCTATACTCAGAATCATATTGTTCTTGATCCCAAAGTTCTCCAAGATTTTCAAGGACTGACTTCATAGTTGTTTTCCCAGAAACAGAAGTGGCACCATCTGATTTTTCAGTTTTTCCATCCTTAAAGATTTGGTGGAAGAATGTTGAGGAAAAAAAGAAGCACGTGTTAAAATCTGTGCATATGTTCTCTATATGGCAATAATATGAAAATATTGGAAATCATTACTTAAACAAACAACTAATAATTTAAAATTTGAACATTATGAGACATAATAAAAAAGAGCATTCACAATTTCCTTGTGATAATATCCTAGTGATGAGCAACTCTTCAGTGGAGAATGCCTTAAATTTCAATGGAATCATTTAAACTTCAATGGAGAATGACTTAAATGATTAAGTAAATGTTATCAGAAGCAAAATATCTCTCGTTATTATTTGTTACTCATTTTTAGATCTACTATGAACTTTATTTTATTAGAATGATTAGGTTTAAAATTTGCTTAACTTCAGGGCAACTCTGGGCAGCTTATACTTTAAGAGTAGAAATATCAAGAACAGAAGAGACTGTGAATGTCCAGACAGAGCACACTATCTTACAAAAATTCAAACCTAGGACAGAGGTCTCCAAACTTGGCAACTTTAAGACTTGTGGACTTCTACTCCCAGAATTCCTCATAGCTGAGGAAGTCTTAAAGTTACTAAGTTTGAGGACCCCTGCCTTAGGAGAACATGCAGGTTTTTAACAACATTTGGAACATCAACAGGATGGGAATCATAGATCTTCAAGAGGAGAAGCAGTACAACAGATAAGGAACACTTCCTTCTTTCAAACAAATGTATGGTTTAATTGATGGAGCTTCAAGTGTATCAACTCTGTCCAATATCTTGGGATCTCTCTCTCTCCCTCTCTCTCTCCCTCTCCTCCCTCCCAACCAACCAACCAACCAACCAACCATCTTGGAGGATTGGATCTAACTCCCTATCCAGAGCCACACAGCCTCCAGACATTTAAGACTAGACCTTGGCGTACCACTTTGCTAGCCTGGGCCCAAGATGTGTATCTAGGTATAATTTGCATATTGATGATATGGGAGCCCATCCTGATGGATGATCTTCCCCTGAGTTTCATGTAGGAATTATACAGGGCCCCAAGCCACCCCACAAATCTATATCTTACCTTATCCAGAGTGAAGAGGTCAAGAAGCTGATCTGTTCCCATGCTCTGAAGACTGGTATTCTCTTGACTAATTACTGTATTTGCAATATTCATTTTGAATTTTTGAAGACCCATTATTTTTTCCTCCAAGGTTCCCCTTGTTATCAAGCGATAAACGTTAACAACACGTTTCTGCAACATAGTTAATATTTATGGGGAGTTAATGGAAATGTATACATATGCCAGCTATTAAAAAAAATCATTACACAGCAAAACAAGACATCCAATTAGGGGAACAAAGAACAATTAAATAAATGAAACACATGTGACATTTATACAAGTCTTGAATGTAACAGCAGTAAGAACACAAAACGTTCTTAAATGAAATTGTTTTTCAGAATCATCATTTCATTTGTAAAATATAGTTCCTATCTTTGCTCTAAAGCAGGGCTGTCTACCTTGTGGTCTGTGAGCCAGATGAGTCATGTGCTGGCCACGCCCACCACTGGTTTAGTGAAGGGGGGAAATCCCGATACGTCATGTGACAACATGAGTTTGACACCCCTGCTCTAAAGTCTTTCGGGTTTGATCTAGTATTTCATGACATAATGTTATAAATCAAATTAAATAGTATTTTAGTAACAAATTAAAAGAAAAAAACAAAACCATAAGTTTTAAGTGATTCACAATATATGGCATTGGTTTCAGAAATATCAAGCAATTTTTGATTAATTCAACTTTTTTACCTGTCCAATACGATGTGCCCGATCCATTGCCTGGAGGTCTTTCATTGGATTCCAATCATGTTCAACAAATACCACGGTATCAGCTCCGGTCAAGTTAAGACCAAGCCCACCAACGTGAGTAGTAAGTAACAGCACATCTATGGATGGGTCATTGTTAAACCTGTCAATTAAAATAAACCCAACAATGATTGCAGATGGCATGAAGATGTCATTTCTCTACTTCCATCCTACTGTTGTGGGTACACTGCTTAAATTGTAGTCCATCTAATGTAAAATACTGATGTTCTATCAGGTTGCCGTTATTGTACCATCCTAGAAATACAAATGTTAGAACTGAATCACTTGGTTCTTTTGTAGTGCATCGTTTCTAATGACAGTTCCCCATGTGAAATGAAAGATTAACAGTGATTTATTGAAATAGGTGAAGAATGAATTAGACACTTTCATATATGGAGGATAGCTAGAAAATGAACACTATCCAGAAGATAAAGAATAAGAGAATTTTGGGTAGGTGAGTCAAGAAAAGTTATCCTTTCCCTTCCCCGCCAATCACCTCTGGCCCCAAATAGAGCAATTAGGCTTAAAAAAAAAAATCCACTGGCACCACTGAAGGTTTTTGAAGCTTTGATAAGGAACATATACAAGTTCTGCTCCCCGACAGATAGCTGATCAAAACTTTTTTTTTTCCGACAAGTGATAAGTGAATTAAAAGTTTGCAGGTTATATGGGGAACCAACATGGACCCCATGAAGTCAATAGCTCAGGGGTTGCCTATATCTGCCCTAGAAGACCAAGGGAACACCACCACCACCAAAGCTGAGCTACATTACCTTTTTCCCCGAAACTAATTTTACAAAACCAAGATAATTGAGAATAGGGAAAGAAAAGTTCTCCCAAAAGATGCTTCGCCCAGTGATGCTCAAATCCATCGTTAGATTAGTAGCAATGATATAAAACACATTCAGCTGTTTGGAAGTTGGCATCAAGGACTTGTGCCGCTGTCATCTGGGCAGCTCAAGGCAATCTTTCACTTTTAATTAAATGTCAGCTTCATGAAATTTCAGCCGAGCTCTCTCAGCAGGAAACACATGACATTTTTTTCTGCCTCAACTTGTCTATCTCTATTGGAAGGGCTTTTATTTTTCAAAGACAGCTATTGCACTGTGAAAGTCTTGGTTGCGATGAGGGGTTACTAGAAAGAGCTAAGCGGCAGGCTTCAATGGTATCACTGCTGGCTGTTTTTTCACCCCGGGAAGGATCACAGCAGGATTTCCTTCTGACAAGGTGTGGGGATTTGTTTTTTTCTTAATGAAGAATGTGTTGCTCTTTCTTCCTAAAGCAGCATTTTTCTCCCTCTTGGGAAAGAAATACCTCTACATCTCAAATATGGAGTCAAAGAAACCGCAGGTCTGGATGTCCCTGAGATTAAGTTTCGTACGGAGTATAGACTTGTCTTATCCACCTTTCACGTGAATGGTCCCATCTATACATACCTTTACATTAGATAGTAGGGAGGAAAGATTTCCCAATTGGATATGGAACATATGCTGATGGGACAATGGTAAATAATATACGGGGCCCAGATAAGGTGAACACTTTAATCTTCTACCCCAGTGAACAGCAAAATCACACATCTATTTCAGCCAAAAAGGGAGCTGGGGAAACACGACTTTTGAGTAGATCTAAACAATGTTGGCTTTACCGTGAGACAATTGAGTGTCTCTGACCAGCTGGTATACTGCCATCTAATCGCAGGTAGGTAACAGACGGCAAGTGAGGCTTCAGAAGGTCATGTTCTACTATGTCCAGCATGCTCTTCAGTTGACAGAAGATAAGAATTCGATGTTGGGCAACTATCGTTTCGGTACCGCTCTCTGGAGAGCCACCATTTCCTAAACCACAATCGAGTAATAGCTTAAAGAACAAACAAACAAACCATCAGTCAGCTTCTCAAGGCCTTTTCTCTACCAGGGTATCCAAGAAACTTTCACATGCTGGTTATTGTATTTCAATTTCATTTTGAGGTTGGTTTGGCTTACGGGGAGACTGTCTCAAAGTCACAGATTTGGCCACTTGACCTCAGTCCAAGACCTGAACTATTACAGTCCACTTGCAGTTACTTTGTGATTGTGGAATAGTAACTCAATAACAGGGGGTTTCTTTTCCTTAACATTCTTGATATTTAAGGACCAGGAGATTTGAAAAAAAATTCCCAGCTTCAATGAGGCTCCAAAGACATACTTTAAATGAAAACCAGCTGT
Source organism: Pseudonaja textilis (assembly GCF_049901715.1). Classification (NCBI taxonomy): domain Eukaryota; kingdom Metazoa; phylum Chordata; class Lepidosauria; order Squamata; family Elapidae; genus Pseudonaja; species Pseudonaja textilis. The sequence continues at coordinate 26,898,476 of NC_141993.1, forward strand.
GTGACCTTGGGCCAGTCAGTCCCTCTCAGCCCAGCCCACCTCAGAGTTGTTAGATGTAGAAAAAAAAAAAATAGGAGGAAGGAAGACTATTAAGTATGTTCAGCGCCTTAAGTTATTTATAAAAATAATAAAGGCGGGATAAAAAGAAACCTAAAACTAAATGAGAATAATAATACTGGACTAAATGAACAAATAAAAAGGGACATATTTATGTTCTACCACACCAAATTATGAAATAGTGCTGCACGGAATCATATAACAGGCTCAAATTCTGGCATTTTTTAAACACTAAATACTAGTTGAGAATTATACCAAATAATAAATTACCACTTCAAATTTGGTAAACATCAATACTTGAAACCTACCTATTTTTAAATAACTGAAAATTTAGTACAAAGTTATTGCAAACCTGAAATGAGACACTTATTCCATTGGTAGCACAAGGAGCCTGACTCACTTTTAAAAAAAAAACCCTTTAAACTTAAGATAGCAACAAAGTTTTCTGTTAGTACACATACAAAAATGTACTTTATACATTTCATATTGCCTCCTCCGTGGTTTTATCATCCTAATATTTCTAGTTATTAATTTTAAACTACCAATTAAGTACATGGTGAAGGTTCTAGAACAGGGCTGTCAAACTCGCGGCCTGTGGGCCAGATGTGTCACGTGCTGGCTATGACCACACCCGGTTTAGCAATGGGGAAAGAAATCGTGATACATCACATGACAACGCCATGACAACATGAGTTTGACACCCCCTGTTCTAGAAGCTGGCAGAAGTATCTCTTTGAATATATTTGGAAGCGTTCTTGTCTGGTAGATCAAATACACAATCAAGGATTTGTCCACCTGTTTTAAAGCAGAGAGTTTAGGTGCATGCTGGATGTCACGAAGAGAAGAATTCTCTGCTCCAAGCTTCTCTGTGATCCTTTTATGTTCTGGGTGATGAGCAGTTAAAACTAGCGCTGGATGGTTGCACAATTTCCTTAAATACTGCAATGCCTTTTAAGAAACAAGCCACAAAACAAGAAATCAAATAAGCATAAGATTTTCAAGATACATTTACTTCCTACATGGCAGAACACAGTATCCTGCTGTTAAAATGTGAAACTCTTTGCAAAAAAATGAGAGGAGATAGGTGGTTTGTCAACTGCCAGTCACAGTTGATTTTAATCACTAACTAGTGTTCACACTGAGAAAGAAAAAGGCTGTTGAGGTTTTAAATGAGAGGGGTGTTTTAGCAGAAGTAGTAAATTATTGCTCATGGCATTATTTCCCATCCTGTATTTGAGCTTGTTCTTAACTGGCCCAGAATCTTAAGAAATTCCAGTGAGCTGTTTTACCACTTTATAAAAAATGTTTCTTAATCCCATATAATTCTTTTTCTAAGGATGCAAACTACTATATATAGATAAGTTTATGGCTTTTATAGATAACAAAAATAATTGTTGGATATTTTGTTGCTGAGCAATTTGGTAAGAATTTTTTTTCTAAGACTTCTTTTCAAACAGGTTTATTCCTGTTTGGCTGCTTCTGCTTCTGCATTAATCTGCAGTTCTAAGGAATTTTACACTTACACGCACATGCAAAAAATCCTCTTGTTTAAATATGTCTTTTAAAAAGTATTCTGTCAAAAGATGCTTTTCTTTTTTCCTTTCATAAGTGCTAGGAAAGCTCATATTTATAAAGATATTTTATCTTTAAATCTTCAATTTGCCATTCGTTTTAAAGTGTTCATTTTTCATTAAATGTGGAGGATTTCAAGCTATTTTCATGAGATTGGTTCAGTCTGCCATTCAGAGTGGAAACAACCTAATGGAAATAGCTCTTTTTATCTTGATAATTGTCTTTTTTGAAATCAATCTGCTCACAGGCTCTAAAATCCCATGCTATGGAAGTAACAGCAAAATCAGTACCCATTGGTAGTGAAATAGAGAAGTTAGATAATTTATGATCAAATTTCAAAGGTTTATTAGTCCAAACCTGTTACTGCCTTTTCTGAATTTTAGAAGGTGGACACTCAGCTACCTCTTTTACTTCCATCTCTTATGGGGCCAGACTATTCCCAAGAATCTAGAAGACTCATTACCATTCAAGGGAGTCCTCATCTCCAGAATACTTTGCAGTATCTGACCTAAATGTTAGTCCCCCTTAATGGCATCGGTGGCTCAAGGAGGACCCAAAGGGAACACTTCACATTATCATTGCATATGTACAATATATAAGTGGTGCTGAGACTAACATGTAACCTGGATTGAAGTGAGGGGGAGTTGTGCAGAGTCAGCCTCATTCTCTCTTCCCAATTCCCACCTGAGTCCAGTAACAAGACACAGTCAAGACAACTGGAGATAGGACAAGTAAATGCCAGGATGACTTCTGTGCATTGTCCTGCTCTTCACATTCTATGGTGCTTCATAACCATTGGACCTTTCAATGAACTGATCTGGTCAATATAGCAGAGTCTGTCCTCACATGCCTGGATAAGCAGCTCCCTGTCTCACCAAAGGTTTAAAACCCATCAGCTAACCTCACCTGATTTAGTTAGCAAGCTAAATAGGGTTAAATTTAATTTACATGGTTTAATCCAACTTGAGGAACTTCTAGCTTACAAAGCCTCTCCATCTGCGTTACTAGAGCCAGGATGCAAATTTGGTCCTTAGATAAGGGATGTTTCTCTGCACAGGGGCATGATTTAGGGAAAATGTGTCTGTGCTGAGAGGCTGAAATTTCACTCAAGTTGAAGATCAGGGTTTCTGGCAACAGGAAGAGCTCCTGGCCATTAAAACACTCTGCTAGCTCCATTTGGTTGTCCAGACTCCACCTCGCAAGGAATTATGGGGTCGTTAAATGATGGTGATGATGAAGATCAGGGTTTTGCATCTAATTTGATAGCAAAATAAGCAGATGCATTTCCAACCTGAAATACGTGTCCTGTAGCTTTAAGCTTTGGTTTTTCAGTCTCTTCAGTGAGTGAAGCTGCTGAAACTGTTTCGTCGACATCACATTTGGCACGGGACTTGGCAAAATCTTCATAAAGTTGAACCTATCAAAAGAAACAAATGTTATGTGTTATTTACAGTTACAGTACCTGGAGCCAGGTTGGTGGAATGATTAAAGGATGGTTGGGCTAAAAAGCAGGAGACTTTTAGGAGTTCTCATTATCCCTCAGGCAGAGGGAGTGCTGCCCAAAGGGCCCTTGGGCCAGTCACTCTCTCTCTCTCTCTCAGCCCAGCCCCCACTTCACAAAAGGTTTCTTGAGGGAAAGGAAAGGGTAACAGCATTATCTGCACCCCCTAAAATTGGACAAAACGAAGGTCAAATGGGTATTTTGACACTTGCAGCAATCTCTACTCTTTGAAATTACTTGCATGCTATGGGTTAACAATCTCTTTATACTTTGCTTTTTTATGTGCAGGGAATATCAAATTATTATTACTAACCTACAAACGTCACTTTGAAAAGACCTGCTCTGTCAGACCATTTCTTTTTTTTACAAGGAGGATTTTTGGTTTGCAACAAAAAAAGACAAACTGTCACCGGATGATTCTTTTAAAAAGCTAAACTGGCTGTTTCCTCCCACTAGCAAAATGTCAAATCCTAGTTTAGCAACCAAATGCTACATCAACATGTATAGTGACTCCAATATGCTAAATTAAAACTGCGAGTGCTTGTACAGGTTACTTACATGTAGGATTGAGTGAAACCACATCTCAATCAAAATACTACTGCATTTCAAAGGAAAAAGCCAATGCAGGGAGTCACCATTTCAGTTTTCCAACATGGAGAAACTACATTTACAAAATTCATCACTTACTCTACTGGTACCTATCTCTGTTTCATACATTCTCCCCATTCTCGCAAGCAAACTCTTAAATGAGATATGGGGCTGCAAAAAGAAGGGAGAAGGGACAAAAAGCACAGCCTCCTCCATTTGTCAGAAAAATATGCTGGATCCAATCTATTTTTGGAGGCAACTGCTTCAATAAATAGGGGCGCAGTGGCCTAGTAGTTAAGTCGCTGGGTTTGTATTCCGTGTGTCTTTGGCATATAGTCACGGCAGCCACATGACCAAGAAAACATCTTCAGATAACACTGGCTCTTCAGCAAGGAAATGGAGATGAATACCACCCCCTAAAGTCGGACATGACTGGTCAGGGCAAACTTTTACCTTTTAAATCAATAAATATAGCAGATTTTTTTTTAAAAAAACTTGATTTCCAAGCACACTTTCAACAGTATGATGAAAGATCCATTTAGAGCAAGCAAAGGATTTGAGAAAAGCCACAAGTCATTCTCCTCTTCTGTTCCTAAATGTCGATGTGATTCAAATAAAGTAACTTGCCTGGAGGGGGCTGAGTATGCAATAATAGTCCTGAATGATTTTGGGTGGAAGATCTTGCAATACGTCCTCTTTCATCCTTCGTAATAAAAATGGCAGGACTTGCCTGTGCAATGCCTCCATTGCAAGGACCCCTACAAAGACCCATAAGAAAATGTTATCGAAACACCTAAGATTCTTTCAGTAAATCAAGAGCAGAGTTCATGAGCTCCTCCAAAAAGGAAGTGATTTTATTAAGCGGTGTTTCCTACCTGCTTCCTGTTCTCGACTAGAGCTCCGAGCGTCTCTACTTGCTAATATGGGCTTGCCATAACGAGCTGCAAATTGGCGCTCAGTACCCAAAAATCCCGGCATAAGAAAATCAAATAGTGACCACAATTCTAATACATTGTTCTGAAAGAAAAAGATACAATAGAAAAAAAAATGTAACGATGGCAAGTTGGCCATGTGCAGTAAAAATTATAGTGAGTTTATTGCAAAATAGAGAAATTAATCATGACTGCCCACCTGATTCCACAAATAATCCTCCCTTTATTCTGATGTATTTTGCTTGGGCATGAGAGACATGCATCAAAAATCTAGTCCACGTAAATTCAAACTGTAAAATCAAAGCGTCCGAAAGGGACGCTCTGTGCGAATAGTAATGAGAAGTAAAGCACAACAATTTAAAGGCCACCACAATCTCTGGAAACAACTGTAGGCACAACTGTTTCAAAGGTTTCCCTTGCTGCTTGCATGGGTAAGTGACCGTTTTTCCACTGAGACGGCCCGTGACTATTGGTGCACATGCCAGCATGCAGAGCTGGGAGAAACCTCCCAAAGAGCTCTACCAACTTTTGAGGAGGAGTGTCTCATTCATGCTGATGTGCTTTGCACAGCAATATTTAGTAATCAACATCATACCAACAATTTGGCAATAAAATAGGTGGATATTGAGCATCTTCTGATGAGAGATGCTTACACGATGTGATTCCAAGGTTTGGAAGGTAATCTCGCCCGTCAATACATACCCTCAACTGAACTAAACAAGTGGTTTTTAGAAACTGAAAAATCTATTTCTCCATTACTATGAGCCTATGTAGACATGGATTACCTGGATTGGTGTTCCAGAGAGTATTATTCTGTAATTGGCAGCCAACTGCTTTATAGCTTTTGACAGCTTCGTTTTTCCATTCTTGATGACATGTCCTTCATCAAGAATACAGTAGTTGAATTTAATATTTCTAGGAAAGAAGATGCCTTTAATTGGTTTTAGCTGTTTTAAAGCATATAAAACATCTAAATTTTTTTAAAAAGAGCTCTCACCTGAAAAAATCAATGTCATTTCTCACAACATCGTAAGAAGCTACAATTAGGTTGTGTTTTTTTACATGCTGTTGTAATCTGAAAGAGACAAAGGATAAACAAATTAGGCTGTTATATACAGAATAAACCATACAAGCTATAAAAAGATTTTAAAAATTCAAATCATTCCAAGAAAAGGAAATGGTTCTAACCGCCAAAAGTAACATTTTTAAATACACCGCTTACCTTGCCCTTTCAGTTGGAGGACCAGTATAGTGCAAAGGATTCAAAAACTCCTTGGAACAAAATTTGCCCACTTCATCCACCCAATGACCTGTCAGGGTGGGCGGGCACACAACCAAGGATGGGAGTGGAATACTATCAGCCACCTTAGTTCTTGCATATTCTTGGGCCCTTTGGAGAACAGTAGAAGAATATACATTCATTTAATTTATTGTACTGGGAAAAAAACATTTGGAGAAATATTGAGCAGCTGTAATTACGTAGTCTACCTGAGATAATGATCTCCTGCAAGAATACAGATGGACTGCAGGGTTTTTCCTAAGCCCATATCATCACACAGGATACCGTGAAGTTTGTATTTGTTGAGAAAAGCCAACCAGTTCACACCTTCCTGTAAGATATGACAAAGATCTTAATAATGTGAGAGCTGAAAAATATATATTGGACTTCTTTTATTTACTGTTATATTTACATATGCATTTCACATAAAGACCACTGAAGTACTGTAGTTTCCAAGTTATATACGTTTGACAATTTAAAATGCGGCAACTAGAAAATGAATTGAGAAGTAAGAAAATTGCAAAACACCAATAAAACGTCAACAACTTAGTTTCCAATCTAAAGCATCCTTCTTCAAATTGATCATTTCATCTTACCTATCTGGAGAAGATGAACAAATGAAAACTTGTTTAGCAAATGAAAACTTACCTGCTGATATTTTCTGAGTTCTGCTTTAATTGGCACTGGAATTTTATAATTTTCTAGTTTTTTCCCATCTAATAATTGTTCCAGGAAATGGCGCTCCTTGGCTTTTATTTTAATTAAATCTTCAGACATATTTGGTGGATCTGGAATACCCGCCTGAAAGAAAAGATAGAAGTACAAATGAAAAATTGAATAGTTTGTTTGGCCAAGCGTGATTAGTGTATTAGGATCTACTTTCTTCTAAAAAGGCAAACTAAAGTCACAGAGTTTTCAGAGTTTGTAAAATGTACATAGTCCTCAAATTTACATTCGTCAAATATTTAAGCAAACCTGCATAATAATTTGCTATCAGAATAGAATGTAATTTAGAATGAAAGAAGAGGTGTTCTGAAAGGCCAAGCAATGATGGAGAATTGAAAAAAACGGTAACTCTAAATGAAAACGTATTCTTCGAACAATGCAAAACTGTAGCATCTCCATGATCCTGTGATCACCATTTTGCAACCTTCTTGGTTGGCTTCCGACAAGCAAAGTCAATGGGAAAAGCTGGTTTCGCTTAACAATCATGTGAGTCACTTAACAACTGCGGTGTTTGCTGAAACGTGGCTGTAAAGTTGTAAAAGCAAACGAAGGGCTTGAGACACAACAGGAAAGGGTCTGACTTACCTCGAGTGGCATTAATCTAATCAGAGTTGCAAAGCATTGGGTAGCCATGAAACGGACACTGTCTGTCTGATCACTCATTCTGCCCAGAACAGGAACCACAAGCAGAACTATATAGGGAATAATTCCAACATCTAATTGCTCCATTATAGCTGTAGATTCATTGTTAAGGATTTCTTTCTTATTAGCAATAGAGACTCTTTTCCACCAGAAACGATTCTAGCATTTTCCACTCCCTCCCCGCCAAACTTTCGCCCATTTCCAGTTGACCAAGGAGAGGCACCTCCCTGCTGAGCTCTGCAGTTTATCTACTTAATCAAGATAAAAGGAGAACATTCCTTTCTTTTATTTACCTTGGCAGTTATTGCTTTCAAGCAGCCAATTTCAGAATTAACTTTTATTTAGACAAAGCTAGCCTTCAGGGGACATCCCCACACAGACAGACTACAAAAGAATTTAGCAAGGATACCGCCAAGAGCTTCAATTGCTCCTTCTTGCTTGGTACTATCATCTATCGCTCCCAGCCAAGGAAGAACCTTTTCTAGAAAAATATGAATGGTTTCCACGGTAGCTATTTTGCTCATTACACCCACACAACGCGCAGCCATGTGCCTCACTGCAGTGCTGGGGTGTTGAAGGCACATACAAAGGTAAGGCAAGTGCTGTATTAACTGAAAAAAGAAATCACGAGTCAGTCACAGGTACAGTAAAGGATACCCTTTTACTGTATCAAAAGACAGCTATTGTAGTTCAATGTTAGTGTGAGTTATTCATGATATTGAATACATGATTTATCTCCTTGCAATGGAACAAGGACAGGGGAATATCAAGGTGTATTTGAACGATCAGAAACAGACACAGGCATATGATGGTGCACAAACACAGTTATCTAGAGCCTTGTGGCCAAATCATTATTGTGCCAGAAAGAGTAGCTTTTAAAATTAATTGGGTTTCATTGGAGGGTTGGTTTCGGACCAACTGTGGTGCTGTGGTTCCCTGTTAGGTGGGTGGTCTCTGGTCTAGCTGACCTCTCTCTTTGGTTTCCAGCCGCTTTCTCCTTTCGTTAGCGCATAATGTCCCGTCGATTTTTATGGCCACTCGGAACCACTCAGAGTGTCAGTTCAGGATGTCCCGATAAGTGGTTACTTGGTTAATTTGTCTGTCCAGGCTTGTTTTGAAAAACTGCTGCTGGAAGGAGGGCAGAGGCCGTTTGAAGTCTGGACCGACCATAAAAATCTGAAGGCCCTTAGGACCCCATGAAAACTATCTCCCAAACAAGTCCGCTGGGGTCAATACTTCAACTGATTCAACTTCATTCTAAAACACATTCCAGGAGGAAGGAACTTTCTGGCTGACAGCCTCTCCCGCATGCCCCAGTACAAATGCAAACGGGAGGAGGTTGCAGAGACCATTGTTCCTTCTACCCAAATAGCTTCCCAAGTGACCACCAGACGACACAGCACCACGACTGGCCCCAAAACCAGCCCTCTAACGAAGCCCAATTAAATGCAGCCCAAAGCGGGTGGTAAGGTCCATCTAAGGCAAAAGCAGCACAGACCTATAAGAGACATGGATAGTTGTGTGAAAAGTTGCACCATCTGCACTGCGATGAAAATTCAAGAATTGTTGCCTTTTAAGATAAAACCACAACAACTCTTAGAAGAGACAAAATTCTCTTTAAAAAAAAAGGGTAGGGTCCAGAGGGGGTATTCAGCAGGTTCTGACCAGATCTGGAGAACCGGTAGCGGGAACATTGAGTAGTTCGGAGAACCAGCAAATACTACCTCTGACTGGAGATTTCACAGTATCCTTTCTCTGCCATACCCACCAAGCCACGCGCACACAACCAGTAGTAAAAAATTTTGAATCCCACCACTGGTAGAGTCGATTTAAATATAAAAATAGAATAGGATAAAAACTTTATTGTCACTTTAAATGTACACTAATCAGCCTACATTAAAATGAAATTTCTTTGCATTCAGCTCTCAAAAGATAACCATTATGCAATATGCATATACCTGCATACACATACACACGCACGACAGAGAAACATCAGTTTAATTTTAATGTACACATATACACGGCGAAAAAAAGAATCCTGCGAGTTTACATAAAAATCATAACAATATTTTTAATTGCAGATGGCAGTTCTAACCGTGATTCCAAATTTAAGAAAAAGCAAAAACAAATATTGTTGAACCTCAGTGAGAATGCTGACTACTTCTACACAAAATTCAATACCAGAGAGTGAAGCCGAATATCCATAGAAGCTGCAGTTATTTCAAAAACTTGTAGAGAATTCACCAATTCCTGGGCTGGTCCATCTCCTTTTTCCAAGAGTAACTTTCGATCTGTTACAGGAAACAGTATTAGATTTTATTTTAAATTGAAATTTTAAATTAGCCAAGCCTTAAGAAATATACTCACCAAAGTTATTTATATCGATACTGTTCTTTAAGGACCCGACCATGGTATCCCAAAGATGTGGCAAGCCGACTGCCATTTCATCACCAAAATGCTTTGCTATAGTGGATAAAGCAAACTCTGCTCCTCTCCGCTGTACAATGTAGGGTTTCTGAGCCTAGAATTTAATAAGAGGATAATTTAAAAGCAAATAAAATACCATATTGGCATCTAATGCAGTTACTCCAGGAAAAAATAAGGTGCTTTTCCAGAGTTTCCATATAACAAATACATAAAGAGAAACTGAAGCAGGACGTATATACTACAACATACTGTTGATCCCAATAAAGGACCAACACACAGTCAGTGATCAATTCTCAACTTTAAAACTGACCTATAATGCACAACGTATCTTAGTAGATTAATATGGTATAATCAATATCAGGTTGATGGCTAAAGTTTTGTTTCCCATTGTTCTTTTTAATTAACGCATATGAGTAATTTTAAATTAACTAAAATGTTTCAAACTCAATGTGAAATTCAGTGAAATTTAGGGCTGTTTTTATAATGGATGCTCAACAATGATGAAAAAAGGGATCAGTAAAATAACTAACACTATAATTGCCTCAAATCACAATGCTCCTTTTCTTTAACAAAAAACATTTAATTTCCAAGATATCAAGTCGTCAAGCTGGGAATAACACGTACAGATGATTCTTTGTGAACTGGCTAGCAGGATTAAAAAAGAAAGGCATAAGTATTTGCTAGCAACCTTGTTTTCTCTCTTTCCATTCTTGCATTTCTCGATCTCTTGTAAAATTGATCCTTCAAGTCTAAGAAACAAACATGTCTCATTTTCTCAGGAGCAATGAAAGAGTGAAAGGACTGGCAGGAGGAGGTCAGTCTAAGCATGCACAAAACCTTCCCTCATTTCCATTAAAAATAAATTAAAAAGAGGGAGTGGGAGGGAAGAGTGTTATGGCCAAGGAAAGAAAATAGGACAATCTATTTTTAAAAGGCTGCAACATCAAGGCTTCTTTTTTTACATAACCTCATTTTGATTAGCTGCAGTTTATAGCTGATGTTGACTTTTAGCAACTGCATAGGCTTTCTCCAGGATAATCTGCCCACCCGCACTCCACCCTTGGGCTGATCCTTCTGGTCTTTCAAGTCTGCATCCATCAATGCTAAAATCAAGTCCCTGCTGATTGTTATCCTCTTCTTCTTTCCTTCCACCTTTCTCAGAACTATGACACCTCAAGGATGCTAAGCCTTCACCTGATCTATCTAAGATATGCCAATTTGAGCCTGGCATTGTGAGAAAGTTGGGTTGGTTTATTTTGTGATTTGTTATTTTTTTTTCTTGCCTATCCTTGGTAGTTTCAGGAGATTCCTTTGATGCCAAAGTTCAAAAGCATTATTAATCTTTTCTTATTTTGCCTGTTCAGTCTTTTACCTCCATAGAAAGCCAGAAAGATAATCACTGCCTCCACAGTTCTAATCTTTGCAGTTATGGATAGGACATATCCATGGTTTCCCCAAAATAAGCCCAGGTCTTATATTAATTTTGGCTGCAAAAGATGCATTAGGGCTTATTTTCTGGTTATGTCTTGTTGTTTTAAGAAAATACAGTACTAACTGCACCCATCTGGCTGACAATCTTAACTAGGGCTTATTTTTGGGTAGGGGTTATATTACAAGCATTCTGAAAAAGCATGCTAGGGCTTGTTTTCCAGGTAGGTCTTATTTTCACGGAAACATGGTAGCATCTGGAAATCTTTCTTTTCCCAAGGATTTTATTACTAAACCTAAGCATATCTCTACCAAGTCTAGTCTATGGCGTATTTCTTGACTGCTGCTTCCTTTACTCTTAATAGTTGGTGCTAAATGAAAAAGCTATCCACTACATGAATATTTTTATTATAAGTCCTAAAGCTGATTGTTGTATCTGTTGCCTTTAGTTTGATGTTTTGGGTATTTAAGATATCAGCTTTTCCTTCACTTCTATTACTAGGTAATGAAAATCAATGAAAATTATTGGCATTTTCAGCTAGTCAACTAGTGTTACCAGTGTAGTACAGGTTGCTAATATTGCTTTCTCTCATTGTAAATCCACACTGATCATCTTTGAGACCAGCCTCCCTAATATATATTCAGCATATAATGAAATGCCTTGTATATCAACCTCTACTCTGCTCCTTGATGTATATTATTTCTCCCCCCTCCCTCACTAGAGTAGCTAGGTGCATTTTTCTAAGACAATTCAAGTTACCTATCTATTTATATTGGAGCACTGTGTAATGTTTGCAAAACTGAAAATTAAACTTTGTACCCACTTCATCAAGCTCTGTTGTTACATTTCCACTAGTGCTTGCAGGCAAATCTCCAATTTGGGCTTTGGTGGACTTTGGTGTTGGACCCCGTCGGCTTGTGATGGCAAATGCAGCTTTTTGGTGTCTATATAGTGTAATTATACCTCTGTGCTTGGTGACTGTATGATGCATCCCATCTCTTTCAGAATTAGATCCTACAAAAAAGGTGGCAATTAAAAACACTCTGATAGAAGCAGCAGGGATGGTCACAGACATGTTCTCTTCTCACAAATTGTAATGAAGAGGAAATTAGAGAGAAAAATCAATCTCTAATATTAATTCTTTAAAAAACTGGACTTGAAATACAGTACAAAGGGATTATGATCACTAGAATGCTTGGTTTGAAATTCAGAGCAGCATGCTGGCAGGATAACAATAAAAATATATGTGGCCCAGAGTCACTTGTTTTGTGAGATGGGAAGATGAAGGAAGGAAGGAAGGAAGGAAGGAAGGAAGGAAGGAAGGAAGGAAGGAAGGAAGGAAGGAAGGAAGGAAGGAAGGAAGGAAGGAAGGAAGGAAGGAAAAAGATCTGAATTATTATGAGACAGACATAGAATTAGGAAACACTTATGAAACTTAGAAAATTAGTATGGAACAGTAATTAAGAATGTTGCAACAAAAGTAGAGACACAAATTCAAATTTCTGCTTGTTAATGAAGCTCACTGGATGACTTATTATAACTCAATCTAATCTTTTATGCAGGGATGTGGCGGAGATTAAATAAACTAAGGAGTATCTCTGGGTAAAATGTGGGAGGTATAAATAAGTAGAGTAATGTATTTTTTTTCTTTCCTTGGCTTGTTTACCTCTCCCACTGTTTTTGTCATGGAGGGGAGTTAATAACTAAGTCATAGTGATTAGAAAAGGCCTCTAGTGCCTCAACATGTAAATGCTTTAATTTCACAGGATGATGGATCAGGAAAATAACAATTATTCTTCTGAAAGTATGAGTAAAAGAAAGCAGTTTCAAATTCGAATCAATGGTGATTCATAAAACAAAAACCAATAGTATTCCAAAAGAAGTCAGTTAATGTTTGAGAAACAGAAAACATATTTTAAAGTGACACTTCTAAATGCTGAAGATGTATATTATATGAAATAATGTAATTATGATGTATCAATAATATGTTGAAAGGACACATGACTTAACCAAACTTGTAGAATGTCTGTTATATTCTAAACTTTTCCTAGATTCACAGATAATGTGATCTTTCAGGTTTTGGCTCAGATAGCAAACTAATTTCAAGTTATGTCACAAACCCCAGCTTAGCAAGATGTGGAGAACAGAACCTAAGTATACAGAAAAATCTCTGTAAGCAATTATAAGCAGCTGGAACAAAATGGCGAGAATTCATCAGAGATTTTTTAAAATCATAAATTAATGCTTTAGAAAGCTTTAGAAAGCATTACATGCTATAATATATTTACAGTAAGCTGACAACATCATCTGAACTTGTTTCAACCTCTACAGCAATGTTTCAGCAATGGCCACTTGAAAATGTGTAGACTTCAATCCCAGGAATTTCTCAGCCAGCAATTTTGGGAGTTGAAGTCCACACATCTTCAAGTAGGCAAAGAAGGAAAGAAGAAGGAAAGAAAGAAAGAGAGAGAGAGAGAGAGAGAAAGAAAGAAAGGAAAGGAAAGAAGAAAGAAGGAAAGAAAGGAACAAGGGGAGGGTAGAAGGGGAAGGGAGGAAGGAAGAAAGGAAACAAGGGAGGAAAGGGGAAGGAAGGGAGGGAGGGGGGGAGGGAAGGAAGGAATGGGAGGAGAGAAAAGAGAAGAAAAAGAAAGGGAAGAGAGAAAGAAAGAAAGAAAGAAAGAAAGAAAGAAAGAAAGAAAGAAAGAAAGAAAGAAAGAAAGGGGGGGAGGGAGGGAGGGAGGATTTTTTTTGGTGTGTATTTATTTATTTATTTTTAAATTTATTTGCCACCCATCTTTCCATGGGGCTACTCTGGAATTTTTACAACAGTAGAACGTAACATTATTTTAAAAAAATATAAATATAACAATAGTAAATCACTGAAGCAATAAAAATACAAGCTGGGCGGGCAGTGGGCAGGTTGTGCAGGGGGGTAGGTGGGGTCAGTTATTAGCCCAATAACTCCCCCCTGGGGTTCCCAGACCAACAGGCAGAGTAGGCTTTCAGGCTCTTACGGATGGACAGGAGGGTGGGGGCAGGCCTCACCCTAGGAGGCAGGATGTTCCAGAGGTCAGTGCTATGGCAAAGGAAGGCTCTTCTCCTGGATCCCACCAGATTGAATTCCTTTACCAATGGGATCTGCAGCAGGCCTCCTCTGCCAGCACAAGTAGGATGGGCCTTCCTTGAGGGATGAGACAGTTCATCCAGTGACCTGGCCCCCTGCCATAGGGAGCTTTAAAGGCCATAACCAACTCCTTGAAATGCATTTTTTATAAGTATGCAGATTCCCTGAAGATGGTTATATGCAGCAAACTGAAGATTAGCAGTTGGTCAACATACCTTTTGAGTTTTCATGGCTGCTCTGTGGCTGTGCTGGACAGGATGCTAAAGGAGTAAGATGTGGATCCACACACAGCGAGGTGCAAAGATTTTTAATGATTTTTGAATTGGGGCAGGGAGATCTTGCAATACACTGCTGAAGCAATTTTGCTATGCACAGAGCTGAATAATTTTGTACTAGCGTGTTTTCTTCTTTCTTCACAGCCTCCATCAAAGGTTTTATAACAGGATTTATTTTTTCTGGAAGCTGCTCCAAATTGACAACAGCACAAGCAGTAAATGTATGCACTCTCAGCTGCAGCGTTTGCCATTCCAGGTTTGTTTCTATGACTGTCATTTGAACCTGCTGTCGCTTGCTTTCTAATTGCTGTAAAACTTTGGGATTTAAGTTTTGAGATGATGTAGCTTCATTAAAAACAGTAGTAACCTTAATAAAAAAATAAAAAATTACTATTTTAGGACATTCAAAGGGTTTTAAATCACAGAAGCTCACAGAAACACATATTTCTTTTTATAGATTTTCTCCTTTCAAAATGCTGTATTCAGAAGTCATCATAAATGCATATCAAAACACAAAATAAAATGACACTTATGCAATTAAAAATAATTGTGGGAAGAATATCACACATTCATGCAGTGCTCCAGATGTTCAGAAAAAAAATCACCATTTTTAACATTTATTTAATCAAGTTACTTCTAGGTTGCTACAGTTGTAATTAAATTTATAAAGTAAACTGAATTAAATAAATACAAACCAAGTAACAAATTACTCTTAAATTGCATACAAGTGCCGTATGGTGCAGCCTTGTAAGTAACTAAATTTGGAAAATCCACAGAGATAGAAAATCAATGAATCTAAAGCTACTTGTGTTCTGCGATGATTGAGTTCAAAGTCTATTCCTCTCCACTTAGACCCTAACAAAGAGTATCAACTCTTTGAAGAGTATCCAAAGAGTATCAACTTTTTGGCCTAGATTTTGTGATATACAACTGAGTATCTTTTATCTATTGATGACATTGGACCACCGTGTAGATTTTATATAGAATTGTTCATATAGAATTTAAATAATAGTGGGGCAACTATTAAAACTGAGGACTCTCTCCCCGCAACGAAAGACTCCTGGGCTTTCTCTCTTCCACATCAAGGCAGACTAAAAGCAGGCATGGAGAAAGGAGAACTGGTGTAACAGGGTGTCTTCAATGTGAAAAACTGTACATCAATACAATACAAAGTTTAGCTCAACCTTGGTATTCGTAATTTCAGTCCTCACATCCCATTTTGGAATTTAAAAGAATTTTAGCCTTCTGTAACATCTTAGCTACCCCAAAGATTTTGAAATCTCAACAGTTCACATGTTGAGAAAGGTATGATGAGTATCTTATAAACTGAATAATATTTGTCAGCTATGGAAAATAACTAGATATTCTTATAATGTCCTTAATACTGAATGCAGAAGGGCATTTGCATGAGCAAGAATTCGGCCTTGCCCTTTATAATGATAATGGAAAACTACAATAATATCCCTGACCAGGATCATCTTTGCATTTGTTCAAATACTAAAGAGGAATCTGTGATTCATGCTACAAAAATATCCTTTATCTTACATCTGATATTTTAACTCACTGTGCTGCTTGTTTGCAGATTTTCAGACCATTCCCAAGCAGGAATGATAAAACAGCCATTTAAGGATTAATTGACTGAAATATCTAGGAAGACAATGAAACTCCTAGCTGTTGCTATTACTATTCGAAGGTATGTCCTACAGCTAGGTATGTCTAGACTCTATGTTGCATTTATCATGCTGAAGTTTGTTCTTTCCACCAAGATTTGCATATAATTTGCTTTATTATTATAATCCTTATGAGAAGATATTGGGTTGCAGTTACAACAATTTCTTGGATGTAATAAAGATAGTTAAAAAACACTCTAGTGTTCTCCCAGCTTCCAGTGTCAGTTTACTCTTGAAAGACACCAAGACTTGTTGTATTCAAAGCCATTAAGACATAGAACCAAGGACAGTTGTACCATCAGTATCCCAGTCCTACCAAAAATAATTAGGTGCAAGAAATGGCTACGAGAGGAATCAATTAGCATTTATTATTTTTGAAACTAACAGGTTACAATCTCATGCATCCTGAAGAGCTAAGAGGAAAGCTTACACATTTATGGGTAAATGTAGCATATTATCAGGGCTGCTTTTTATCTACAGTTATTAACATTTCCATTGACTGTGTGACAGGAACTGGGCTAACGTGGCTGTGGTTTCCGGGGTGTGGCAAGCAGCTCCAGAGCCATGCAGTTCTGAGCTGCTTGCTTCCCTGTGAGACGGGGTGAATGGGGACCAAAAGGGCAGGGATGGGGGGAGGAGACAATCAGATGGGGGAATTGGAGTCAGTCCCTTACCTTACTGAGACTCAGGTCTCTGAGGGACCAAGACTGGAATGACTTGGATTGGGGTGAGTCCTTAACCAATGACCAATGAAATTTACTTAATGACAGCTAATTGTTGGGATTGCAAAATAATGGGATCACACAACATGTTGCTCTACAACCGCAATACCTAGTGACCCAAATTGCGGTCTGAACTATGGCTGTAAGCCAAGGTCTACCTGTATGCAAAAAGATCCTACCTATTTTGGAGGATCAACCGGCTTATTTTAAAAGGTAATTGCAGAGACTGGGGAATACTTTGCCACCATATAGTAGTTTCAATGGAAGTGTGAAGGCTTAATCTTTTTTATTAACTTACTCACCAATTCATTAGCTTGATCTATTGTGAATACGCTGCAGTTTACTTTGCTGGAAATATCAATGTTTGCATCGGTGAATGAAGAGATAAGTTGTTTACATTCGTTTTGCATCCGGGTGAAGGGAACCGCAATTTCATCATAATAAAGATGCTCAGAAAGCACTCCAAGTAAGCGTGACACGACAGCATCGGCCACTATTTTATTTTCCTGCAAACAACCAACATTTTACATTGTAAGTGAAGATGATCTTCAAGGCGTACAGAGGATTAACCTATTACAAGTACTGAAAACACTCTAAATGATTGAACTGGTGTTTATTTGGCTTCATGATTTAAAATAAAAGTACAATGCAATACGTCTTATGGAACTGAATACTTAATATTAATGTACATCTCAATTTAAAAAAATGGACTTAACCAGTTATGTACCCCCAAAAGCAGCAATGTTTCAAATAGCTTTCCACTGGCTTTCCAAGCTCAAGCCATTTTTGAAAGCACATGGCAGCACAGTCTATTCTTCACACACACAAAATTTAAATGCTGCTATGCATATTCTTAGAAGACTGTTTGGGTACTTTCAGCCTCTGCAGCTAAGATCATGAAGAAGCTTCTTGGATGAGAAGCGAAATGTCTTCAAAAAACAAACAAACAAGAAAATCCAGTTGCCTCTTGAAAAAGCACCTTTGGGACAACCATGACCTGGATGACTGAGAATGTCCATAGACATCATGAATTACAGTTCTGTCAATTTCAGTCAACCTGAAAATTATCTTGCATATGGATTGTTATCTGCTGATAGGAAAAGGCATTATATCTGAAAATTAGAACCTTTAGAGGCAGGAAATGGCTTAAAATGGAGAATGTATGTTTTAATGGCCGTATTATTCTCCTACCTTCTGCAAGGAAGCCCACTCACAGATTACTAATGCAACACTAAACCTCTGCAAAGCTGACTTGGAATTCAGGTGGAAAAGCAAGAGTTGAGCAAGTGATTCCGCTGGCTTGATTTCTTGGGAAGCAGCATTCACGCTGGGATCACAGATGCAGCAGCAGAGGGCTCCAAGTAATCTGGAACAATATATTTCTGTTAGTTGGGTTACAGTGTTTTAGGCCATTTAATTGGAATCACGTATCTTGACTATAAGTTCTCTCTTGTTTAACATAAAGATTTTCAAGAATAAACTGACTTTGCAGCCATCATCCGAGCTCTCATAACAACAAAATCTCTAGTTGCTGAATCTTCAGTGATGCTTTCGGCACCAGCTATGTATTCTTGGACCACTTCTTTGGTCTGCGGTTGACTTGGACGCAGCTTCCCACCTGACTTTTCCTGTGGAAACAACACACCTGCTGTTAAGAGAGGACCTATGTTTTTATATACATACACACGGCTTTTCTTTTTATATTTGGAACAGTAATATTTGAAATGGGCATTTTAATCACAGATGAAATCTATACAGGAATATAGTAGGGACCAAAATTAAATATAATATAAACATGTTTGTTGTCTCTAATCTTGGACAGGATAATTTCAAACCCGAGCATATGCGTACAAATCTATAACAGCAATAGGCTTGTAACATTAGCTGTCTCCAGTTCCCACCTGTGTTCTAATGCTCTGAAATTATAAAACAGCACTTGTCATTCAACTGCAACTGCTGGCTAAAAGGCACTTATATGCTATCGTGATGCACACAACAAAGAAAGAAATGCAAGCATAAGAACATATCAGACAAAAGGCAAATATGGATTTGCTTTCCATTTCCAAAGTTTAAACAGAGGTGAAGCTTCATTTGCCCATTTATTCTTTCCTTCTTAATAATTACAAATGCTTCAGACTCCTCTCCTTTCAGAAAAATTAAAAGCTGTGATACTTGATTTTTTTTTATCTGTTTCATCCTATGGCTAAAGAAACAACCTGTTTTCCTTCTTGTTTGAAGCTTAAAATTTGACAAATGCTAGGTTTTTAACTTGGATATCCATTTGAGTGAAATCTGTGTAACCTAATGAAAATATAGTATTGAAATATAGTAATGAAAGTATAATATAGAAAATATAGTATAATTTCAGTTAATTTCAGAGGAAAGTGACAAGGGGGCCAGGAGATATCTCAATTCAAACCACTCCTAGTCTCATCTTTGTAGCCAACCAAAAACTGGACAAAGCCACGCCCTCACATTTGACCATTTCACTGAACTTTTGGTAGCACCATCTCAGAGTAGAGTGTGCAGCCAATGGTATTACAGGATAGTAAAGAAACGCAAACACCCTTCATTCAACTCAGCCAAGAGGCAAGCACAGAAAGCCTTTGATTTGATAAACAAGAATAAGCAGGAGGGAAATTACGTGGTAATTAATGGCATAAGCTTTCTAAAGATATATAGAAATATATATATATTTTGACCGATAGTCTGTGTTCTGATGTAAACGGTGTGGGTAAAGTTTTCTTGTCCCTCTCCTTTTCTGCCCTGAAGATACAGGAAGACCCACCCCTTCTATAGATGTTCTGACCCAGGCTTTGTCAAACTTAATGAAACACAAACTCATTTTAAAAGTAAAACCTATTTTAAGGCAATGCTGGGAATTACTTGCATTGCCAGACAAAACTAATTATATACAGTTCATCTAGATAAGAGGCACGCTTTTCAGTGCTGTAGAATGCTGCCAAAAAACAGAAGTCCAATTAATCATTTATTTTTATTTTATTTGGTTTGGTTTGTCAATTGCTTACAAGATAATAGGTATAAGTAATAACATAGTTATGAATACATGGATGCATATTAGAAAAATAAAAGAAACAATAGGACAGGGATGGTAGGCACATTGGTGTGCTTATACACGCCGCCTACAGATCTCTTAGGAAAGGGGTGAGGTCAATAGTAGACAGTGTAAGATCAAAATTTTGGGGATTTGGGGAAGAAACCACAGAGTCAGGTAGAGTATTCCAGACACTGACCACTTTGTTGCTGAAGTCGTATTTCCTGCAACCAGGTTTGGTGCGATTAACCTTGAGTTTGTATCTATTGTTTGCTCTTGTATTGTTATGGTTGAAGCTGAAGTATTCATTGACAGGTAGGACATTGCAATGTATGATTTTATATACTATAGTTAGATCAGACCGAAGGCGGCATAGTTCTAGGTTTGCTAGGTCTAGAATTTCAAGTCTGGTAGCATAAGATATTCTGCAACGAGTAGAGAAGTGGAGAACTCTTCTTGTGAAATATTTCTGGATTTTCTCAACTGTGTTAATATCAGATACATAATGTGGGTTCCAGACTGATGAGCTGTATTCGAGTATTGGTCTAGCAAATGTTTTGTATGCTCTAATTAGTAGTGTAATATTACTAGAGAAAAAGCTACGTAAGATTAGGTTAACAACTCTTAATGCCTTTTTGGCTATGTAGTTACAGTGGGCTCTACACTTACATCATTAGAGATGAGTACTCCAAGATCCTTGACAGAGTTTGGATCATCAACAAGGTCTTGACTATTCAGCCTGTATTTCATTTTCTGACTTTTTTTGTCAATATGTAAGACAGAGCATTTATTTGTTGAGATTTGAAGTTGCCATTTGTTTGACTATTCTGATACATAGTCGAGGTCTTTTTGAAGGCTAGCAGTATTGTTTGTGGTGCTGAATAGCTTTACACCATCAGCGAAGAGAACGCAGTTGCTCTTAATATGAGCACAAGGATCATTATAACATAAACCAACCCCAAAACCCAGAAAAAACCACCAGAGGACAGAGCTTCAAGAAGGAAATTACTGAACTGCTCTGCTTCCTGCAAAGCTTTTCGTCATTGAAGTCTGACTTTTATCCCTTTTGGGAGGGGCAATCACCTCCCAACCTTACTCCCATGTCGCCCCCTCTGCTTCAGCTGTTCTTGCCTTCTAGCAATTCTGTGCACATGCGCACTGGGAACAGGCTCCCCTGGGTCCTCTGCTTCACTGCTGCCAGACTCCAAAGGCAGCACTCCACTCCCAGATGGTCCTGGCCCCATCCCTGCATCAGATGCAGGACCCTCGTTGAAGTCCTCTCCAGACTCCCTGACTGGTTCCCTTTCGTCCTCACTGACTGATACCCCTGCTGTCTACACCGGCTGCCAGCAAACCACAACAATAGATTGCCCAGAATACTTCTAGGCAGTGACTCAAAGCAGGTAATTGCAGCAGTTCGCTTTTGAGATCAACAGAGATAACCCATCAGACTGGGTTTCTTAGCTAGGTAGCTGCAAAATGGGAAGCCAAATGACTTGATTTCCCTAAACTATTTAAAATACATGCAGCCTAGTGAGCTTCCACAAGCAGCCTCTACTCACATAGATAAGGTAGTGCAAATCCTAGAAAGTTAGGGCTATGTTATCACAGACCCAATCTGAAAGTAATAAAATGGAAAGGAATGGAACCTACTAATTATTAGCCCATCTGTTTGCTACTTACTACAAGTAAGCTAGATGCAAGACATAAATCTAAGAATCTACTGAATAGGCTGGGATAATGGAACAATGGTGCATTATGGCAGAGGAATAAGCTGGTATTAGGGCAGGAGGTCAACGGTTTTATGTATTATTTATTTATTTGGCATATGGCAAGTATCTTATAAAATAATCAATACCACACAAGGAGCTTTGCACATAGAGATGGATGGCAGAAGAAATTTAGAATATAGTATAGATGATTGACTCTTGATGGGCTTCTGTTAATGGGAGTACAAGAAAGATAAGGTCAAGCCATTAATCAATGTCATCTGGCCCTCCCACTGGCAAATAACCCTCTCTCGGTCTCTTAAGATACATAAAGAGAGAAGCTTTGAATTTTAAGACTGACTTAAAGCTTAGACTTGGCAGTTGTTGCTTTTCTGCTTTATTGGGGCTTCTTTGTTATCTGTAATGATAAATCTGCTTATGAAAGAGCTGCATCCTTGATTCTCTGTCTACTAGTCTTCCAGTTCTTATAACAGCCTCAGTGCAGCCTGACAGTTGCTATGGATTAAGATGTCATACAAAAATATCTCAAGGCACTTTAGATGTTATGTAAATTATCTAACCAGATCTCAACTCCAAAAGGTTAAGCAAGGCTGTGCATTAACTTCCCTTCTGTTTAACTTTTTATACAAATGGCACTCTCTGACAAGAAAAGAATGCCATATGTTTAAAATGAGCCAGGCATACTCCTTGTATTCAGATGATGCAATTCCACTGATAAATCTGGCAGGCCAAAGAAACATATACTCCAAAAATGTGGAAGGCAAGTTAAAGCTGCCACAGAAAGCCGGGTCTAATGCTTGTCCAGAACCATAAGCAGCAACTGCATTCCAGTTGTCCTCCCACCAAGCTATTTAGTGTCAAGGTGATCATGCAAACATTTTTCTCCTTTCAAATGTGTTTATTTGGTTAGGCAACTGTCAGTCCAAAATTATATAAGCAATTTTAGATACTCTGTTGTATTTCAAACCTCCATGAACACTTACTTGGGAATGCCATCTACTGAGACCAGACCTCATCCATATTCTTTAAGTTACTGACATAAACTAAGATTTTTTTTCAACCAACCCCTGGCATTTCTAACCCTTCATGGTGGTTTTATTTTATCTGGGGGCGGGGGTGGGGGGGGGGGAAGGAAGGAGAAATATACAACTGCAATTTTCTTTCAAGGTTTTGATCCCATTTCACCTACACAGAGCTGGGATAATCATCAGAGGACAGAGATCAGATATATGAGTGATCAGAATGAGCTTTTTCTCCTGACAGAGTTTAGGCAGAAGAGGCTTATAAATGGTCAGCCATTTTCCTCACAGGTGCAGATCAAACAAACTTATATATTGTTGTTGTTCAATACTTTCACCTTGGATTCTACTGGAAGGGAAGGTCAGTGGTGTTTCTAGTGATCAAAATGTTTCCCATTGTCTACATTAAAAAATAGAACCCGTGGGTCAAATTTTATTCCCATGTCCTTTCTACAGGATATTGTGATTAATGTATATAATTATGGCAAGAATTCAGGAGGAAGTATATATTACTAAGAACCAATGGAGTGTAGTGATTCAGCTGTTGGATTAGAAGCAGGGCGTCCTGATTCCAATCTACTGTCAGCAACAGGAGCTCACTGGATGACTTTGGACCAGTCATTTTCTCTTAGCTCAGCCTACTTCATAGGACTATTGTGGGGAGAAAAAAATAGGAGGATGGAACACCACATATACTTTCTTGAGATCTTAAATGAAAGGCAGGATACATATATAATAAAATAATATTACTTCTCTCCTATTAGAGCAATGTGTTATCAATGATGTTGCTGAATTCAGTCATATAAATGAAGCACAGTTACTTAAAATTCACTGGACTTGTATAAAAAAAACTCCAAGGTGGGCCCAGGGGATAGGGGGAAAAAATCTGTATTTCTGAGATGAAGTATCTAAGACAGAGAAAACTGGCAGGAGAGAGGCAGAGCTATAAAAATTGGCAGCCAGGATGGAACTGGGCAGGCTGATGGGAAGGAAGGAGAAAAACAAGGGGCTGTGAGTATCCACAGGGAAGTCGGGAGGTGTGAAATCTCATGGGGTTTGGCTTTTTATTTCCATTATTTCATTCATTTTTGTTAGAGTTTGTGCTTATTGTATATTTTATGTACATTGTATATATATATATATATATGTACAAATGTGGTTCAATGTGTATTAAATACAACATGGAAAATGGGATGGTTTTCTAAAAAAAACTGAAAAAGGGGGCACGATACCAAAAAATTAGAGATTATTTCTTTCCAAATATTAATTCTTGTTTTCTCTTATTCTTTCTCCTCACTTCCAATGCTTCCTAGTAAATACATACCTAAATTTTATTCTCATCTCAGGAAATTCATTTTTTGAAAAAGGAGAAGATTGGCTGCAGTTTAACAAGCTAGATGCAAAATAAGCAAAAGACAACCCTGTTTGTCCTTGTATTCCTCAATCTTTCTCCAAACTCTTAAATTGCTTATAACAGGCCTCCTTCAGACATTAACTTGTCTATGCCACAAAGGAAGAATCGAACAGTTTTGGTTTTCTAGAATGTGACTGACTCTCACAGACAGAACATACGAGCCCAAAAGATGAAGAGAAGAAAAAAAAAAAAAACACCATGGAGTGACTTTGAAAAGAAGCTTTTCACAAGATGTATAATCTATGGACAAGATGCTTGTTTTTTTATGCTCTGCTCTGCTATGAAGCAAAAATAATGTTCAATTTTCAAAAGTACAAGAGACTTAATCTTATTCTATGTGAAAAACAGGTTGCACACTGTTAGACTTAAAAGGAAAAAAAACACTTGGCACATAATGAAAGACGCTGTATTTACTTCCAGTAGATAAAATATAATATTTGAAAGTTGTCCAGCACAATTTGAAAACCTTAGTATTTTAAAAAAGATATGTGCTTGTAATTAATACAAGTAACAGCAGAAAATAAATAAAAAGTAAGATATACAATATTTATATCAACAGTATAATTTACAGTAAAGAAATGTAGAGGAAACAAAACAGGTAGCATAGCCCCTAGAAGCTTAGACAGACATTGCAAAGTTAACCTGAGAGTCAATAGCTACCACATGGCAGTATCTCAAACAACACAGCACATATGGGAGTTATGCTGCTACCCCCTCTCGAATCAGACAGAAGTTAACTACTTTATTTAGAAATAAAAATAACACTATATCTATATATTAAGTACTGTTTCTTATAGTGCATATATACAAGCCATTTTAAAGGGACCAGTATTACATGTCCAAGCATCAGACCGGTGTTTTTTCAAACTTGGCAACTTTAAAGACTTCAGCTCCCAGAATTGCCATCACTACCATGTTGAGAAATTTGGTGGGCCCCAGAAAAATGTCACCCCCAGAGCACCCCCCAAAGCAATTTATCCAGGCTGTGCAGGAGCACAAGGCTGCGCCGCCCACATGGCCTGCAGGAACCCTTCACGCCCACTCACTCCTTACCCGGCAAACTTGCCTACTAAATTGCTATTTTTCCTCCCCCCCGCCCCCGACCATCAGCTGTTCTGCTGTGCCGGGAGATTTAGATTAGCTAGGAAGCAGGAAATGGTTGGATTTCTTGCTTTCTAGCTAATCTTTAGATCTTCAGCTCTGCTTTTAAGTACAGCTGAACCTCCGTTAGGAATGAAGTTTCTATTATTCAGTGCAGACTCACGGCAAGCAAATTTGAGAGACTGAGCTAGCTGATGGCAGATAGAGAGATCACTGAATGATTCTGTGAGCAACTCAATCTGCCTGCCTGCTTTGCCTGATTTTGGATAAAAGTTGCTCTTTTTTATAAAAAAAAATCAATATTTACAAACATGGTGTATTGTGAGTTAATTTTGTGAGTTTGCTTGCTAGCAAATTTTATAAGTTTGCTTGCAAACAAATTTCATGTGACTGACTGAGCTAGCTGATGGCAGATAGATAGATCTCTAAATGAATCTGTGATTCTGTGAGCAACTCAATCTGCCTGCCTGCTTTGTCTGATTTTGGGTAAAAGTTGCTCTTTTTTAATAAAAAAAATCAATATTTATATAAATTTTTATAATATTCACATATAAGCCATACAAAGCCAGTCACATGACCACCAAGCCACACCCACAGAACTTTTAGTGGTCCCTGGGATTTAAAATTATGAGTTTGGTGGTCCCTGAGGTCTAAAAGGTTGGTGACCTCTGGACTAGGGAATTCTGGGAATCGAAGTCCACAAATCTGAAAGTTGCCAAGTTTGAAAAACACTACCTCAGGGCTTGAGAAGGAAAACGTTAATCATCACTATTAGTAAAATACTGATATACAGGACTCTTCGGTGCAAAATTGGGGGATCTCTACAAGACAAAGTCTGTCCAGCATTGCAAATACCCTATTCAAACAGGCATATAGTAGTTAAAGCAATACTTTGTTTCTTCAAGTCTGACCTTCAGTTTGGCTTTCACCTCCAGCAACATATTTAAATCAATAGGCAAATGAGAAGGCTGCATCATCAGGCAGAGCCAAGCTCCCATCCATGGACATGCAGCAGCTACCACATACTGTAAAGAAGCTTTGCTCAACAATTCAAGCCACACCTATTAAAGAGAAAGAGAGCAAACGCAGTCAATTTAAAGATACTATTCTTAATAAGTCAGTAGCTTAAGAGCAAAATCTGTAGCACAGGGGTGTCAAACAAAAGGCCCATGGGCCAGATCTGGCCAGCAAGGTGCTTAGATCTGGCCTGTGGGCCCGCCCTAGAAACAGTGAAGGACCAGCCCTTGGTGCCTCTGCTAGTGAAAATGGAGCTTGGGAGAGCCATGCGCATCCTCCCTGAGCTCTGTTTTTGCTGGCAGAGGGTTGCAGGAGACTGTTGTGGATGAAAACGGAACCCAGGAGGGCTGTGAGTGGCCTCCACAGTTCTGGTTTTGCTGGCAGAAGGATGCAAGAGGCCACTGCAGCTCAAAATGGAGCCTCGATGAGTGACATTGACCTGGCCACACCCACCCTGGCCATGCCCCCTGGCTCCCGAGGTCAAATACAACCTGATGCAGTCCTCAATGAAATTGAGTTTGATACCCCTGCTCTAGCACATAACAATTATTTTGGTATGAGTTGTAGCAGTTATTTTTCAATATAATAGTCAACTTCAGATAGAAAAGCTAAGAGTTGTATCTGTAACACCATCATCCTAAATTACAATTAACATTGATGGAATATTTTTTTCTCTTTTCTATTCTCAATATTCTAAGCCATTTAAATAATAGAATGTTAATAACTTTTAAACAAATAATAAAAGCATCAATGTGGAAATAACAAAATGTACTAAGATTTATAACATAATAAAAAGGAGAAAAATGATACTTGTTTTTAATGCATGTTCTAAAACTATTGCGGAACATTATTTGTTCCTCAGTGAACAAACTATATCCAGACCCTTCCAATTTCAGTTCTACAGAACTGCATTTCATGCATGGTGCTCATAATATCAAACAATTAATGCTAAAACTCAACCATCAGAAAAGATACACAGATTTATTAATAAGGTAAGGCAAACATAAGGCCTAATGGGACACATACCTTATGTATTAAATCTAAAATTTCTTGGTTACTTTCCAAAATACAGAACTGAAAGATATGCCTTAACATGTCTTGCAAAATGGGAGTTAGCCAGGTTGCAGATGTCTAACAGCAAAAAGGAATACATAAAATTATTTTAATTAACAGAAAACTGCTTTAACAAAACAGGTTAGAATTATCAGACTGCAATACTTCAAGTTTAAATCAATTAAATTATTCATCTGTACTATATTAGTTATATTTTTAAATACTGGATTGTTGTAATAATGAAAAATGCTTTGAATGTGCTATAGAGAAAACAGAAGTGAAAAATTGGATTTCTACTTCACAAATTAAGTACAACCAAACTTCCTTTGTACTCTAATGCAGGAGTCCCCAACAGGGGTGGGATTCTACCAGTTTGCACCTATTCGCTAGAACTGGTTGTTAACATTCTAAGCAGTTCGGAGAACCAGTTGTTACTGGCCTAATCCTGTAAGGAAGGCAGGAAGGAAACATTCTGGTGTTGCTTACAGAAACTGCCTCTCCTTTAACCCTTCTTGGCAGGACTAGACTTCCTGTCTCAGGAACTTCCCTTGAGTTTTTTTCCCCCTCCTTTGCTGGTACTTTGCTTGTGTGGAGTGACCATTCAAAGTTACAATGGCACTGAAAAAAAGTGACTTATGACCATTTTTCATACTTACGACTGTTGCAGCATCCCCATAGTCATGAGAGGCCAGGCGAGGAGATGCGTGCCTCGATGTGAGTGATATTGAGTTAGCCACACCCAGCCAATAACATGACCACCAAGCCACGCCCACCAATTAAGCAACACCCACAGAACCAGTTGTTAAAAAAATTGAATCCCACCCCTAGTCCCCAACCCCCGGTCCGTGAACCAGCACTGGTCCGCAGCATACCAGCAACTGGGGCGTGCAAACAAGTGCAGCCCCATCCGCAAGATGCAGGCAGCATGCAAAACCACACCTCCTTCCAGTCCGCAGAAAAACCTTTCTCCATGGAACCAGTCCCTGGTGCCCAAAAAGGTTGGGAGCCACTGCTCTAATGATAGCAATTGCTCACCTGATCTTGTGTAGACAACAGAGTAAACAGAGTTTCTAATGCTGCTTTTCGGACAGAAGATATTGTGTGATGAAGAAATGGCCACACACGTGGTACCAGAACTGTGAGTGACTGCTGAATACTAAAACATGGTGGAGGAAAAAGAAAGATAAAAAAATGAGTCCATAAATGAGTCAATACATTTTGCAATGCATATTCATATTTTCAGGTTGAAAACATTATCGTTCTGTTGATACAAGTCAGCTTATGTAGCCTACTAACATCTACTCAACTGGTATTAAGCAGTTCAAACATTTGTCTCATTACTATTTTTAAAAGCTTATTTTATGCTTTGGGAAGCCCCCCCCCACCCACCCACCCCCGAACTACTCTAAAAATTTATAGAAATGTAAAGATATTCAATAAATGTAGAGAACTTGATCCTAATTCACTGTCAGCCTTTTCTGATTTGGGGTCTCTCTCGGTCCAACGTATCCCACATGTTGATTGTTTCAGGAAAAACTGGACTAGAGTGCTATTTTACCTTGAATGTCTGGAGGAAAGGCATGGGACATATCTAATGAATAATGAATGCATTTTTATGTAAAACCAGAATGGGAATACTTATTATATTGTTCAAGGATATAGAGAAGAGACAACTGCAGACCACAGGAATCATGTGATCAAAGTACTATGAGTAAATTTTGCACCCATTCCATTTAGCCACAGTGAGGTAAGCTACGTTTTTAAAGAAAAATATTCAGAAAGAATTAAAAAATAAATAATTGGATTGCACACTTAATTAAACAAGACTTGATAGGGCAGGGATTACAGGAGAAAAAGAACTGTTTGATTCCCAATGAAACTATTAAGCACAGAGCTTATGTTTAACTCCGATATTAAAAGTTGGGGGAATTTAAGGGAGAATCCCCACTCCCCCACAATACCCCAGATAAAATTGCATATATTAAGTAGTCAGAAATGTAGATGACTTTCAGGGAGGAAATGAAACATGGACAGGAGGTGACCTATCTCATGTGGGGGAGGGGTTTGGTGAAATGATCATGAAGAAAAATTCTATACTTCATAGCATTTTATGGATTTACACTTTTTAATATACATTTGCTGCTTTCTCCCTGTGGTGAAAGGAAGGATTCTATCTCTCTGCCACAAAAAGTCCTCCAGAAATTTTATTGATCTTAGAGCTGGCAGCAGGGTTATCATCTTGAATCCCCCAGTACTCAAAAGGCTAAACCATGATGCAATACATGTCTATTGTTTGTTATATTTTTACTGAACCAATTTACAGTGATTCAGAGCAACTGACAAAGAAGGTGACTGAAAAAAAAAACCATCAACACAATACAACCCTCCTCAAACAATAATAAGATATATGCTGAATCGCAGCTGAGGGCCATACTAACACAATAACATCTCTGTGGTGTGACTCCTAAACCTCCTGACCCCCATCCCCCGTGTCCAGGATCACAGCCAGGTTTTTAAGGGTTTCTGGGATACCAGAAATGCCCAAAACATTCCCGAAGAATCCATGTAATTTAAAAGAAAAAATTACATTTTAAATATTTTTGGATGATCTTGGGTACACTTATGATGCGTATAGGAAGATGAAGCAGGGAGGAGACTAAATGCATGACCTCATGTGTTAAAGCAAATATATTATCATTATCATTCCTATCACCCAATTCAAAACAGCAAAGGCAATATGTGCCTGCGCCAATGTATTAAAAATAATCTAAGATCCATTCTGCCAGCTGAACAATAAATAAGGTTGGCGATCAAGATTAAACAAGGAATTTCCAACTAGAAAAATTACATAGATTACCTGCATCTTTGGACCTGAGAATAAGTTAAAAGGGATGAAAGAAGAGTCATGATGCTGTTTGTGGAAGCTGTCAGGTCATCTAAATCTAGAAGGGCATCCCACAGTATATTAAGAATAAAAGGTACCTAAAATATGAGCAGAGCAATGAAAAATGCATGAGGTCAAATACAGGACACCTGGGACTTTCTCCAGAACCCAGCCAATAAGTACAGAAATATTAGCATTTCTACTTACTTTCTCTGGCTGGAGGTGGACAAGGCTCTCTACGACTGGCACCAGAGATGCTGCAGCAACAGCTCTAACATCATCATCTAAATCTTGTAGTCCTTCAGTGATTGCAGGCAAGACTTTAGGTAGTAATGTTTCAATCAGATCCTATAAAAGTAAGATCTGTTAAGCTTAGGATCCAAGGATAAAAGAGATTTTGAGCCTGTGGGGAGAACTGTTTTCCAGTCATGTTCTCTCTCATGCCCATATCATTCTATTCAATAATGAAACCAAAACCTTATATAACTGATAGGCCAAGCATTAAAAGTAAACTAGAGCCACCTCAATAAAGTTTGGAAGATCTCTCTCTATATAAGCAGATTTTAAAAAATACCCCCTTCCTCGCCTCCTCTAATAAGCTTGACGAATGTATGTCAACTAGATTTATACAGTAGATTAGTTGTGGCAGTAAAATGGAAATTGAAAAATGAAGACTTGGGAAAAAAAAACTCATGCCAGTCTAAAAACTTGCTCTGTGCTTGATAAGACAAAATAGTAGAGCATCAGCTGAAAAAAAAAAAAAGAAGACAGCAAACTAGTTGTTCCATCTGCCTAAGAATTTAAAGCAAGTATCCCAGAAGTGAAGAATGGGAGGGAGATGAAAGTCGCAATAAGAAAACAAATAGGGAACTTTTTCTGTTTTCGTGTAAACTATCCCTCAAATATAAAATCAGTTTTGGACTTTGTGGGATAGAACTAGAAGGCTATTTCATATTTCTTCTCAAATTATAAATCCTCTTATCAGCTGCCTGACTAGCCAATATGTTTCCTGCTGTTCCATAGTTTCTTGAGCTCTTAACAAGAACAGGTGCCCTAGAGATACATGACAAATTGTGCAGTTGGATCTGTTTATTTATTATTAATAAAGCAACCATTAATTTATGGTTAGAAATGATTTATGGGGCTTATTTGGAATATTAGAGAAAATTTTAAGCTCTCAAGTAAAATAAATTTAACCATAATTATTCCCCTCTGTGAAATAAAGAAACGTTTAGGATAGTCCACATCAAGCTGCTCATACTGTATCTCCAAAATTTAGCAGCAAAAAGTAGTAACATGTTTTTGTTTTCAAAATTAAGTGAAAGAATCACAGTAGAAAGTCCACATTTCCTTTTTTACCTCTTAAACACCCCAAATTAACATTTTAGGCCAATTATGGTCTTTTCCATAATTTAAAAAGGATTTTTGAAAAGGATTTTAGGAGTGAAAGTGTACATGTACAAAATAAATTGTTCTAATTCTCACACTTAAAATGTTCCTCCAAATGGATGATTATAAGTTTTTTGTTTGCAAACAAATTCATAGCATGGCTTGCCTTATAAAGCTTTGCATGTTTCAGATCTCAATATCCAATGGAACACGTCCTTCCATGGACAACATCCGCATGTTAAAATAATTATTATATATATATATATAAAATAATGATGTTTTTCAGTACTTCTTCACCCTATTTTGATATATTCCTTCTAGGATTTCACTCTTTAATTTCAAGCTTTCTCTTTTTCTTATTTTTTCAAGCAGGTCCTAACTTTGGTCATACATGACCGATTATAAGTCACTTATAGTTTTAAGGTTTTTTTACTTCAGTTTTGATGATGTGAGTTTTTTTAAAGCTTCCATGTCCAATGTTTGAAATTAGCATTTATCTGCTATTAAGAAATTCACATGTATTTTACAAAAATGGCTTCCTCTCATATAACTACAAAAGTCAAGCAAAGCAACAAAAGTTTGAAGTTTAATAGTTACCTGACGAACTGCTAAAGCATACTTTATCCCTAGAAGGCCTCCATGCCTTACTTCCCACTGCTCTTGTGTAAGTAATTTTAGCAGGATGGCAACAGTTTTATGAACTCCACTCTCATTCATATGTTTCAGCACTACTCCCAAAGTTTGAGCGCAAGTTTCTCGCACAGGTGCCACTACCTGAGATTACAGGAAAACAACACTCTTGTAGGTGCAATTTAAAAAATGAGGGTGTGCAATAGAATTGTTGAAAGTGCATACTTACTTCATCTGAAACAAAATCACCAAATCTGTCTAAAGCAAATACACAAAGAAGTCTGATAGCCAGATCTTCCAGCCAATCTTGGTGTTGTTGAATCATCTGTTTATCAAAGAGATTTTAAATTGGTGAGAAATTAAAATATTTCCCCTTGGTATGAAGACTCTCATAAAAGCAATTGCTTATTAAACCTTGAATTAGTATTTAATGCTGCATTATTTGGTACTGTTGATAAGCTTCCAGAAGAAATTGTTAGAGATAATCAACAATGAAATAGGGAAAAGATAATTGTGTTTTTCTATTACACTGCTGTATTATAAGATGCACTATGAAAGATTACTCTGTTCATGGGAAATTGTATTTATTTAAAAAGATAAGGGCATTTATACTGTATGAGAAAAGATACTAACCAAACTCCATCAATGAACAGTGCTAGGACTTCCGGTTTGAGCCTCTTCACGGACAGACTGAAACCGCGATCATGTGCGGTTTCGGTCTGTGCTCACCGCTGGAGTGCCCCGAGCCGGCTGGTTTCGGGGCAAAGCCACCCTGTAGAGGTGGTGAAGAGGGGGGAGACTGCCAGCAGGGTTGAGGAGAGCTGCATCTCTCGTCCTCAGCTGGCCATTACTCCCTTTCCCGAAGGCGGCTGCAGCGGTGGCCAGAAATGGCCGCCTCAAAGAAGAACTCGACCGGAAAACAATGTGCAGGAGGAAGATAAGAAGAGAAAGTTTTGGTTGATTGGGTTAAACTGCAAAAGCAACAACTAAGGTACCCTGCAATTTAAACTAAAAAAAAAATAACATTGTTCCCAAAGAAGACTTTGAAGCAGCGAAGGAGAGAAAAAAGGGAAAGGAATTGGATTTTTTTCTTCTCTCCCTTTCCCTATACTGACAGCTAAGAGATTTAAATAAGAAATTGAAAAAAAAATCCACTTTGACATCAACAGGCATTTAAGATGAAAATAAAATGTCAAAGGGATAATAAAGATTTCTGGATACTTAAAAGCTTTTAAAAGCAGGAAAGGAGAGAAAAAGAATAAAAGGGCAGGATCTGGAAAAAAGGGAGGAAACTGCCTGTAATTAAAAGGAATTTACAGTAAAACCTCAACAAGACTTCTAAAAGATACATTTTAACTGAAACTTGGAAACAAAATAGTAGAACTCCAGGAAGAGAAAGTGAAAAAAGAAGCATGAAGAAACAGCTTGGGAGTATTTGGATTATTTGGTGATCTCTGGATTTTTGGTTATTGCACTTGAATGACTAAAATCAATCGGGTGGTTGTTTAAAAGTGTTTAAAATGGCACTACTTTTAGAAGAACTGAAAATGGAACTTTAAAAGTACAAAGAAGACGCACAAGAAGGGAGACGTTCTTTTGGCTTCGTATTTCAAATTTTAGAAATGGAAATCTGGAACTATGAGAAACAACAAGAAATGCCTTAGGACAAAGAAGAAGCCATCTTTAATGAACAAGTAATTTTATGTGGGGAAAAAAAGGAAAGGGGGGAAAGAGAATGAAAAGTTTAAGATTTGAAAAAACAACCAAGAAAAGGAAGAATAGTTTGAAAAATAAGTATAATATTAGAAAGCAACAGAAGAGGGTAATACAGAAGAGAGAATTAGAAGTAGAGAGACAAGGGGGTAAAAAGGGGAGGGAGAAGAAGAGAGGGAACAAGGAAAGGAAAAGAAGTTATAAAGGACAGAAACAAGATGTAAACAGGGCCTATTTAGAGATAACGGGTGAAAAATTAATTGAAAAGGGGATTCTGCAAAGGTACATAAGATAGTACTGTTATATTAGAAATAGAAATAATTTTTAGAAAATATGAAACAATGTACAATTAAAATAATGGATAAAATAGTTATTGTAATCTAGTGAAATGTTTGTTAATAAATAAAGGAAATAAAACGAATGAGAGAATTGAATTAGGAAAGGATGGGAAAATTTTATTATTTAATGTTTTATAAAATATAAGGGAAGAGAAATAGGGGGAAAAATTAATTATGGAAAGCTTATAAGTGTTCCCAAGGAAGTATGATATTTAATTGAAAAGAAATGTTAAAGATGTTAAGATTTTAATGAATATTAATGATAGAACTGAATTGGAATGGAATGAGTGTTTTAATTACATATATTTATAATCACTTTTTAAGAATATAGTGTGTATTTTAAGAATGTACCAAGCAGAATTCGATTGGAAGTTATGTATTATATTGAATGTTATAACCTCGAGGTATATATTGAAGCTTAAATAAGAGTTGAATGGATAAAATTAAAAGATATAAAGATATACTCCAATTTGTAACTATAGGAGAAAATTTGTTTAATGAGAAAAGAAAATATGAAATTGAAACAGGACAGACAAAAGTATAAATATAATGATTTGAATTGAGATAATTAAAATAAAATTGAGAAAATTAAGAGAGGAGAAAAACTATGTAGAAAATGTAAAACAGTAGTAAGATATGGAACAGAACATAAAAGTGAGCATGAAATTGAGTTTGTGTCTATATGAAGAAGTGTAACCCGGGACCATGCTATTTTCAAAAAAAGATGTTTTATTTGTACTATTTTTTTGGGGGGGGTGGGGGAGAACCCAAATAAATTTTTTTTAAAAAATGAACAGTGCTAGAGAATTAGTGCAATTCTGAAGTGGTAGACTAGATAGCATACTAGCAAAAGAATTGTTCCCCAAATTAAAAGAAAAGGAATAAAGAGAAAAAGGTCTTCTATGTACAGCTTTCACATTGTGCCATGCTAGCTTCCATCTGAACTTGTTTACTAAAACGCTCCGAGAAAATAAACATAAAACTTTACCATCTGCTCACCTCCCCAAACACTCAGTGATATAATCAATTTTTCAACACATTGTACTTTTATGTATAAAATCAAATAATAGATACAGAATCTGTATCAAATTCAATCATCTTATAAAAAACTCCATTAACACATAAACATTCTGAAGATCAAGACAAACTGATATACAATTTTGCACTAACAATAGAGATCTTAACCAAAATGGAATGTTGGGTTTGATGCACAGAGCTTAAGCCTGCAACGAGATGTCCTATTCACTTTTTTGGAAAGCTGAAGACATTGCACTGTGAGTGTACAAATTCTGTTTTGAGCTTACCTCTTCTACAGTACTGTCTCCCATTTTACCGCCACTTTTCCCATGCGCTTTGAGTACCTCTCTCAGTCCAACACCTGCACCATGACGGATCTAAAAAAACACCAAACCCCCGCCTCAAACATATTAAGATTCTAGAACTATAAGAACAGAATTTTTCATCACAGAAGACTTATACAGTCATATATAAACACACACATACACAACCCTATCTCTTTATTTTTACTCTTGGAGCAGCTAACTGGAGTTTGCTGTAATGTCAAGAGAACACTGATTATCCCTGCCTAAAATCTTACTTTCCTTGTGACCTGATTTGCATTTATTTTTAATGTCCTCCTCTTAAATACTCGCATTAAACAATGTAATGCAGATACTAAAGGGAAGGTATGTTTGACATAATGATGCACATTTATCATTCTACTGTCATCATAATGAGGAAGGGATGCCTATGTTTTTAAATATGTGGCTAAATTTATTAAGGGATAATTCATCCTACAACAAAGATCAAAGGAGCAAAACAACAACAGAAAAGCAGATTAGATAAAATTGAGAATTTGTCAAAAGTTAAAATCAAATGAAAGCATAACAAAATAAATACTATTTTAGAACATCTGGAACTTAAATGAAATCAGTGTGCAAAAAGAGTATTTGTCAGGTCCAACACCACACTGTATTTCCAAAACCTAATCCATCTTTTGATTTAGACATCTTTTTTAAATATTCAAACCACTAAATATAAATATTCAAACCACTAAAATTTGAATGAAAGTAGCCTGAAGTAGTGGTTAAGGGCATCAAGTTAAAAACCAGAGAACCATGAGTTATTGAACTTTCCAAGATATGAATATAGCTGAACCACTGAACTGCAATGACCAATAAACGAACTTGTTAAGCAAACTAAAAATGACTTATGTAAGAAAAATATGCATATATTCCCAAAGTAATAACATAACAATATTTGAACTGATGTCATACCTTGAAGAGAGTTTATAAAGGAAACATTCATTTATAACTGGTGGTGTGCTTCCATTAGTAGAAACACTTGTTATAACTTGTTAACTATGTTATTAGGATATTTATGTGAGCAACTGCTCCAATTATTTCACCACTTATTTTAGATGGTGTATTTGTTGGTGATACAGTACAATTGATTGGTGATACAATAAGCATAAACAAGTTATAGGTTGTTGGTTCCCAGCTGTAGTGCCAAAACATGGAATGTGCCTGTTCTTAGGAAAGTTTTCCTCTGGGAGGAAGTTTAAGGCCTTTTCTGGGCTTGCTCTAGCCTGAATGCACCCATATTTCTAGAATCATCTCTTCCTTACAATCCAGTTATTATCAAGAACAGAGAAAGAAACATTTACCTCCCAGGATGGATCAAAGAGATCATTACATACTTCTTCACAAAAACTTTCCAAAGGCCATTCATTGCTCTAAAGGGAAAAAAATGATTGTTAATTGAAATTATGCTTTTAAAAGTGAGGTTGTAAAGTGATGTATTACCATTTACAGTTGGCATAATCCTCTGAGCATAATTTGGAAAAAACCAATTCTACACAATAATGAAAGTAATTAGTATAAGGATTTAAGATATGTTTTTGGTCTAAAAATCCTTCTCTAGTCCCAACCTCTTCCTACCTCAAGCGGACAATTGAAGCAAGAACTCTCTGTTTCCCACTTCCCATTCTGAACCTCTTCCTTACCTCTAGGTCTTGAATCTAATGGCAAGGCCCAATAAGGTAGCCCTTGACTTATGACTGTAACTGAGCCTGAAATTACGATTGTTAAGTCATGGCAGTCATTAAACAGGTCACCATGGCAGAGGAAATGTCATGGTTGTTAAGTAAACATGGCAGTCGTTAAATGAATCCATTTTATTCAATGAGCATTTTTTTGCTGCAAGCCAATACTGGTAAATATTGGTAACTGGGAAAAATGCTGAAAATCTTACTTAGATGATTGCTGGATGTTGCAAATGGACATAAATGTGAACTAGTTGTCAAGCACCCAAAATGTGATCATGCGCCCTGTGCGTGCGTGTGTGTGTGTGTGTGTGTGTGTGCAGCAGAACTCCAGAACTGAGTTATAAGTATCTTTCTGAGGATCCATCATAACTTCAAATGGTTGCTAAGCAACCAGTTGTTAAGCAAACTTTAAAGGATCTGAACTGGCTTGGCATTAAAATGAACCATTCAAACTGAAAAAGCTTGCGGTCCACACTTCAGCATCCTTAACTTCTCCATTTTGCTTTGATTACTATCGCTTTTAGGGGGAGAAACTAATGTCTACAATGAGCAGGATTTAATGGAGAGTGTTATTTGTTTTAAAAAGAAA
Source organism: Pseudonaja textilis (assembly GCF_049901715.1). Lineage (NCBI taxonomy): Eukaryota > Metazoa > Chordata > Lepidosauria > Squamata > Elapidae > Pseudonaja > Pseudonaja textilis. The sequence continues at coordinate 26,936,398 of NC_141993.1, forward strand.
ATATTTCATTTCAAGTAAAGAAATCAAATAATGATTTTCTGTCAATTAAATATATTACGAAGACTTTCTGTACCTCTTCTGGAACATTATCAACTAAAAGTTTGGAGTCAGTTGCAGGTTGACTGATGATAACATTTCCAATTTTTCTTCTTTTTTCTTCTGGTTCACCATCAGTGCTGTCATTGCTAGAAAAGATATTGAAATATTTGTCAAAATACTGCCATAATGATGGTCACATTACACCAAGGTGTCCAACCTTGGCAATTTTTCAACTTGTGGACTTCAACTCCCAGAATTCTCCTGGCTGGGGAAATCTGGTAATTGAAGTTCAAAAGACCTAAAATTGCCAAGGTTGAACACTCCTGCACTACACTATCTGTACTTATACTACAAATAAATTTGCTATGATGCTATTAAAATCATTTATATTAGGGAAAATATCTTTTATAAAGATATTAAATTATCATTAGCAAATGCTAGAATATGGATAATCAAGCTATAATTACTGAGAATATTCCAAAATCAGAAACTTCTAAAAACTGAAAAAGGAGAACTACAAGTAGAAATAACAGCACCATCATACTAATTCGTAAATGCTGCCTTACTCAATTTACTCAATCATTACACTCTTGATAATATTTTACTTCAGAAAATCCAACAATACTATTGGAAATTATGATAATAATGACTCATGTTCTGATGGCTGATTCATTATGTTAAAAACATACACAGAATAGGAGGTTGTCTCGTTAGTGGAATGAGTATTGAAATGCAGTGACCTGAATATACATACTATAATTAAGGTCAGGAAAATAAGGCAAATTGAGAACAATTATCAAGATTTTCACCATGTTGACTGAAACAGGACAGTAAGATGCAGGGAAACATGCAGAATTGAGAACAATGAAATTAAATGGACAAGATAGCTCCCCATAAAACAATATTTTTTAAAAAGATACAAAAGGAAGTATAGTTATGATTACAACTGAGGCTGGAATCTTCTGTTGGTGAGTGAACTGGTTAAGTAAGATGTCATGTGATAAATTCACTCAACAACCCAGCACTCCCCACTCCTGGCTATAGTTGTTATGATCTCCTGGGAAGAATGAAGTAAAAGGCAGAATGAAGTAAAAAAAAAAAAAAGCTGGCTGAAAAAGCAGGATTTTGGCAGAGAGCATTTCCAGCAGCCTGAGGCATTTACAGCCAATACCCAGAAATGAAGAGGGGTTTATTTTGTTTCTGGCAGTTGGTTGCAAATGCCCCATGTTAAAAATCCTGCTGGTTTTCAGGATAAACATTTTTTTTTTAAAAAAAGACATCATATTTAAAAAAATAAGGCAAATAGGTTATCTTAGCAGGCAACAGTGGCTTGTGAACTTCCCATCTGGTTTCTCAATTTTGGGAAAGATGGCAGGGAAGATTGTAAATGCAGGTCACATGATCACGGGGCGCTTGTCAGAAGTGCAAATGCGTTGTCAAGTGCCCAGATCACAATCATGGGAGTCTAGGACTGCTGCAACAGTTGTAACTCTGGGCACAGAGTCATAGTTCCTGGCTGTATTTGTCAGGAAAAGATTCAACAAAGTTTCCCCTGATGCCTTTTGATCTAAGGAGGTTGGACTAGATAGCTTCTAAATCTTGTCCAACTCTTGAATTTTTAAAATTCTATTTACAGTACCTTTTTTCATTGGTCTCTACTGCATCTTTCGATCTTTGTTTTGCAAACAACTTGGCCATTCTTTTAGCCTTATTTTTTTGTCTGCTACTCATTCCAGCTCGAAATTCCGAATCAATCAGTTCCGCAGCTTGGAGAGTCTGAAAAGGTTTATAAATTTAGATGAATCTGAGAGAAGCAGAATTTTATTCTGATCATGAAAAACAACTTTCCCCCCTCCACCTCTTGCTGCATTTACTTATATTTCTCCCAATCTTGCTAAAGAAGTTGTATGGCTTTTTAGAAGAATAGGAGGAGCTTGAGATGCAAAATTACCCTTGGACTAAAGCTTCCATCAATGTTTTGATCTCACCAACCTGTTCTTCAAAAGGAGAACAGATGTCCCTCAATCTGCAAAATCATTTCTAGTGATAATCTTGATTGGCCTTTCTAAAACAGTATTTATTTGCAGCTTACAAAGAAATAAAAAAAATCCACTGCATACGTCCATGCAGTCAAATAGCCTGAAGTTTTACCTACAGGTTGTTTGTGTACCAGAATCGATGAAGCTGGGGTGTAGTCCAAGTCCTCATCATTGAACAAATCTTCTGTGCTCATTCCAATTGCAGCTCCCATATCGAGGCCAAGTTTCTTTTGAAGTAGTTTCCTCTGTCGGGCTATTCTTTCTTTAGGATCTACTTCACCTTAAAAGGGATAACAACCTATGTTCTTACAAAGCAGGTCTATATTTTTCTGAAATAAAGTACTGAACACATCTTTAAATCTAAAAGCTCCCCCAACCCTTAATAGCTTAGCTTTCTCCAATCACCTTTATAACAAAAGAATTTTGTACAAAGTACACCAAATAGTTCCTGATTATTGCTATGTTTGGTTTGCAAACTATATACAGCTTTTATTGTTAGAACACTGTTTGAAAAGAAAAGCTCTCTCTCTTTAGAAGTGCTATTATATAAGGCCTGCACAATAATTTACTTTGCTGCTACGTTATATTTTTCAAGCAACTAATATTGTCAAAGTCTTACTCCATTATTAACTTTCGGTAGCTTACTCACTACAGAAAAACAAAGTTCTGAAAAAGCTTATTCACAATTCATATGCGCCTAGAATAGAGCTTGCAAAATATACCCAACTATTTAATTCAAAGATACTAGCAGAAGATTATGTTTAGAGTGTATCTTCTATGAAATGAAAGTCTACTTCCAATGACAGAAAAGTTTTTATACAGACCATGCAGCATTCCTTCTCTGTTGCCATCCTTGAATATATATCCGTTCCCCTCCTCTCTCTGAAAGAGCCCTGAAAACCTGGTTCTTCCCTCAGACCTTGGGTTTGGTCCTATGCTATTGTTTTTAAATTATTTTTCCTCCATATGTTTGGGTTTTTAATTGTATTTTACCCTTGATTTTATTGTGTGCCACCCAGAGTTGTATGGCCTTATAAACTGAATAATATAAAAAAATAAATATTCTGGTCAGTAACCGTAACAAGAATATTCATTCATTCAAAATAAATAAATAAATAAAAGAACACCTCCAATGAAAAATTCATTAATTCCTCTCCCTCTGCTGCCTTCTGTGCTGCCCTTCTCTGCTCAAGAGAGCTCTGGAACTTTCTAGAACCCACTAGGGCTGAAGAGAGAACAAAGGATTGGAAAACAAGGCCTTATTTCACTCTTCACCAGCCAAGTGCAATTAAAAATGTAATTCTGTAAAAGGAGAAATTCTCAATCTATTCTGGTACTACAAATATATAAAATCAAATTAATGCAACAAAAATAGAAGAATCAACGTTATTTCAAGGACATGAACATACACTGCTCAAAAAAATAAAGGGAACACTTAAACAACACAATGTAACTCCAAGTCAATCACACTTCTGTGAAATCAAACTGTCCGCTTAGGTAGCAACACTGATTGACAATCAATTTCACATGCTGTTGTGCAAATGGAATAGACAACAGGTGGAAAGCATAGGCAGTTAGCAAGACATCCCCAATAAAGGAGTGGTTCTGCAGGTGGTGACCACAGACCACTTCTCAGTTCCTATGCTTTCTGTCTGATGGTTTGGTCACTTTTGAATGCTGGCGGTGCTTTCACTCTAGTGGTAGCATGAGACTGAGCCTACAACCCACACAAGTGGCTCAGGTAGTGCAGCTCATCCAGGATGGCACATCAATGCGAGCTGTGGCAAGAAGGTTTGCTGTGTCTGTCAGTGTAGTGTCCAGAGCATGGAGACGCTATCAGGAGACAGGCCAGTACATCAGGAGACATGGAGGAGGCCGTAGGAGGGCAACAATCCAGCATCAGGACTGCTACCTTTGCCTTTGTGCAAGGAGGGACAGGAGGAGCACTGCCAGAGCCCTGCAAAATGACCTCCAGCGAGCCACAAATGTGCATGTGGCTGCTCAAATGGTCAGAAACAGACTCCAGGAGGGTGATATGAGGGCCTGACATCCATAGGTGGGGGTTGTGTGCTTACAGCCCAACACCGTGCAGGATGTTTGGCATTTGCCAGAGAACACCAAGATTGGCAAATTCGCCACTGGCACCCTGTGCTCTTCACAGATGAAAGCAGGTTCACACTGAGCACATGTGACAGACGTGACAGGGTCTGGAGACGCCGTGGAGAATGTTCTGCTGCCTGCAACATCCTCCAGCATGACCGGTTTGGCAGTGGGTCAGTAATGGTGTGGGGTGGCATTTCTTTAGGGGGCCTCACAGCCCTCCATGTGCTCGCCAGAGATAGCCTGACTGCCATTAGGTACCGAGATGAGATCCTCAGACCCCTTGTGAGACCATATGCTGGTGCGGTTGGCCCTGGGTTTCTCTTAATGCACGACAATGCTAGATCTCATGTGGCTGGAGTGTGTCAGCAGTTCCTGCAAGACGAAGGCATTGATGCTATGGACTGGCCCGCCCGTTTCCCAGACCTGAATCCAACTGAGCACATCTGGGACTTCATGTCTCTCTCCATCCACCAACGCCATGTTGCACCACAGACTGTCTAGGAGTTGGGGGATGCTTTTAGTCCAGGTGTGGGAGGAGATCCCTCAGGAGACCATCTGCCACCTCATCAGGAGCATGCCCAGGCGTTGTAGGGAGGTCATACAGGCACATGGAGGCCACACACACTACTGAGCCTCATTTTGACTTGTTTTAAGGACATTACATCAAAGTTGGATCAGCCTGTAGTGTTTTTTTCCACTTTAATTTTGAGTGTAACTCCAAATCCTAGACCTCCATGGGTTGCTAAATTTGATTTCCATTGATAATTTTTGTGTGATTTTGTTGTCAGCACATTCAACTATGTAATGAACAAAGTATTTAATTAGAATATTTCATTCATTCAGATCTAGGATGTCTTATTTTTGTGCTCCCTTTATTTTTTTGAGCAGTATATTTCAAATGAAATAATTTCCTATGAAGCAATGGGGAATTACTGAGCTTTGAAAAGGAATATTCCATGAATGTAAAACCTGTGAGGAGTAATTCTGTCACCAAAATCAGGAGTTTCTATGTGAGCAGGGTGAAAATTTAGTTTCACTCACTTAGCTGATAAAAATAGTAAGATTCTGGCAGATGTGGTTATCTGAATTATTAAGATGAGATCATAATTCAGTTAGCTGTCGAAGCAACTAAATAAATGTATTTAATCACAAGAACAGATTAAAAAATTTTTTTTTACAAACACATGAAAAAAAGTATAAGTCCTGTATGCTAAGTATACAGGACAACTTGAAATATTAAAGGAACAAATACCAGATGTATCATCCTGAACTTCAAATTCAGCACCAGCAGATCCAAGAAGAGAAGCGCCATGCTTTAAAAGTCGGCAAATATCAAATTTGTCAAAACGCAACCGATCAGAAGTAGAGGTGTCTTCCACCTGATTTTCACAGCCTCGTTCTAAATAAAAGTTAACAAAACTTAGAATGAGATCAAGGTAAAGGACATGGCCCAAACATAATTCAGGCATTAATCATTTTGCTAACATTGTGAAGAATTAAATATGCAAGCACAGCGAAGAAAGAGATAATGCTCTTATCATATAACTGCTAGTTTCCCAATTTTTAATGCCCAAAGAACATTTTTGGTACTTGCTATACTTCTTGCCCAATTGATTTCATTGATTAAAATTTAAAAAGTAAATAGAAAGACAGCAAAGCAAAGCACTACACTTCTGCTCCAAATAAAGCTTTAGGGACTCATGTAAACACCCAAGGTGTTCTTAGAAAATGAAAGTGTCTGGTTGCATCTTAATGTTTTTTTTGCGGGGGGGGGGGAGCATGCCCACCTGCTCAGACAAAAATAAAAAGCATACTGAGATGGTACAGAGCATTCAGGGGAGTTTAGAGGAGGCTTGGGGAAACAACCTTAGTGATTTGTTTTCTGATAAATGGAAGCTGAAATTAGCAACCTGCATTATGTCAGTCATTCTGTGAGAAAGCATCTATAATATTTTCTCCATACAGTACTCCTAATTTGCCCCAGAGTCAAAAAAAGCAGTAGACCCCTTATTATACAGAAGAAAAGAGGGCCCTTGTATTGTATCCTTCATTAACTTGCAAGCATGTTATATAGTTAAAAAGATGTTACAGGCAAGGTCTAGAAAAATTCTAGAAGTTGAAATCCATATGCGCACTATATACATATATAAGCAGAATTTTGTATAGCTCTCTTTAAAGTACCTTGCTTTGGCTGTGGAGTTGGATTCCATTCCGGTATATTTTTTACTATGGCTTCCACAGCTTGTCCAGCTGCAATGCGGGAATCCCAGTTTGTACTCCTTAAGTGTACCAATACCTTTAAGAAATTTTTTTTTTAAAGAGTTATTCATATTTCTTATCGTAAATGCACTTCATTTAATTCCTGACTAATATTGCAGAATTTCTGAAGACTAAAAAGCTTTAAAAGGGTCAATAAATATAGGGCAAACCACTTTTAAGGACCTCCCATAAGCTGGCATTATTAAATGCTAGATTGAAAGTGTCAATATTGATCACTAAATTTAATGTCATTTTTCTAATTATTTGGTTTGTATGAAAGTCTCTACAGAAATCTAAATATTTTATGATTATCATCAATTATATGGCTTTCTACGTTTCATATTATTATTATTTTTGCCAAAAACCATTTAAATTAACCTAATCGTTTAATGATTTGTAGACAGGCCACTAAAGAAGAATCAATGTCTTTTAAGAACATAGATAATACTATTGATTAGCAATAGAAAAGACTCAAGAATTGGAAAAACAATAGCTCAGTAAAAAATTCTATGTAAAATTCAGCACATTCAATATCACTTCCAAGACAAAAATGCATGGTGTTTAAAAAACTATGTCCCACCCTCTCAAATGGATATGGCAGAATGTTCTGTATTTTGAGAAACATTTATGGAGAAAATAATGTTATATTTGCTTAAAGCACCCATATTTTAGTTTTCCTGAATCTAGCTCCCCTTCAGACTCTAATCCCACCCATTTTAGTATATAGCCCTCAAAAGGCCTAACACAGTTCCCAAATTACAGAAATTCTGCACTCCTAATAAATAAGGCCAATGTATAAATACATTCATTAATATCTCAATGCACTCCTCAATACTTAGAATGCTCTTTCAGTGATAGAATGCTACAGAAAATACAATTTGGCCTTTGAGAGGGAGGAATAAATCCAGCACTGTTTTTTCCTCTGCTCAATCATGTTCAATTCTCAATGCTGCCAGCACAACCCCTGTAGTTTTCTCAGCAAGGCTTTTTAAAAGTGGTTTGCCATTGCCTCCTCCCAAGAGCTTAGAGAAAGTGACTGGCCCAAGGTCATCCAATTGGCTTTATGTCTAAAATGAGTCTAGAATTTATGGTTTCCTGGTTTCTAGCCTGAAGCCTTAACCACTGCATCAAACTCTTAGCACCAATGGTATATTGCTTATAATAACATCCAAAGCATTTACCTTAGCCAGGAGATTATTCAATTCATGTGGATGAAGTTTTACAACCTCCCCAAGTTGCTGGGCAGCTGCTTTCCTTGTTACCGGTGTCGTGCCAGTGTCCAATAAGATAAAGAGGCGATCAAGCCTGACAGAGGGAACAAGATAAACTATATAAAATATATATTCTGCCTTATCAATCTTAAAACAAAATACAATCATGTTTAATGAATCTACTACAATTGCCAACCAGAGTTTGAAAGAACTCCAGTTGTTTTTTTTTTTCTTATGTTTCATAAAAGTATTGCTTGGAAAACTTATGAGAAAAAAGCTCATGCTATTTCAAGTCAAAGGACTTATTTTTTTAGTTCCATGTTTAATCATCAAGTGGCGGTATACAATAGAGAGCATACTTTCTATTATTTCATCTCTCCAACTAATTACATAGAAATAGCTTTGGAGAAAACATTTTATTTGCAATAACGAAATCTAATATCTAAAGTTAATATTGGGACACAAACTAATCCTTCCATTCTTACTTGCCACTACAGATAGTATGTTTAGTGGTTGTTTGAAGTTATAATGGCACTGAAAAAAGGGACTTATGACCGTTTTTTTACCCTTGAGATTGCTGCAGCAGCCTCATGGTCAATCAAAATCCAGACCCTTGGCAACCGACTCATATTTATGATCTGGGTTCATGTGATCACCTTTTATGACCTTCTGACAAGCAAAGTCAATGGAAAAATCAGATTCACTTAACAACCAAAATACTGATTTAACAACTGCAGGGTTTCACTTAATGAGTGAGTCAAGAAAGATCGTAAAATGGGGCAAATCTCACTTAACAAATGTCTCACTTAGCAGTTTTGGGCTCAATTGTGGTTGTAAGTCGAGGATTACCTGTATACGTGAGTGCTTGCCAGTGGCAATTTATGCTAAAAAACAAAACAAAAGCTGTCTGCCTTTAACATAACTATTATAAAAACAAGGTACCTATATAATACCCCCACAGCCAAATCTTTGGGAACTTTTTTTTTTTCAAATTTCTGCTGCTTCAATGTCATTTAGCAATCCAGAATCAAATGTTTGGAGTATCATTGGGGAAGCAGAAAGATCAATTAAGATAGAAAATTTAGAGGTATCTCTGTTCCATTCCAAACAGGTAAAGATTCTCCCGTATTTTTGTTTTCTATTTGCTGTAATGATGCTTGATTTGGGGTTTTTATTAACTTTTTTAAAAAAGCTGTTTGGCTTTTCCATCTGGAGTTTGTTTTTGGCTTCTGAAATAAAAAGGTAAAGAATGCAACTCCTGTGACACAGATTAAAACCACATCATTTTCTTGTCTCTCTAAACAGAAAAACATCTGACAATGGATCTGTCTCAATACGATAGAATAGTCCTTAGCAGAGCAAGATTTGAACAGCTGGATTCTACGATTAAATACACACCATTCCACCAAGTGTCATCCTCTGTCTGCAATTGTAACTTCAAATATAGAAGATGTTGTATATGTCTTATTTGCCAACTAAATGCCCCAACAAGGGCTCAGTATTTACAGATATTATTTGACAGAGTCAGACAGTAGGACCTCAATAAGAAACTGTTTTATAGGTAGTCCTTGTTTAGTGACTGTTCAAAGTTACAATGGCACTGAAAAATGCAACTTCTGACCATTTTTCACACTTCTGACCCCTGCAGCTTCCCCATGGTCGTGTGATTTACATTCGGATGCTTGTCAACTGATTCACATTTATGACGATTGCTGTGTCCTGGGATTATGTGATTCTCTTTTGCAAGCAAAGACAATGGAGACCCAGATTCACTTAACCATGTTACTACTTTAACAACTCGTAAGTTTAACTGGTCACAAGTTGAAGTCTACCTGTATTTCAGGACAAAAACATTAAAACACAAAAAGGGTTCTGAGAAGAGGGCTCTCAATTGAGAACACATTTTATAGAACCTTCTGGAGATAACACATAAAGGTGATGTGCATTTATCTGAATACATCAGTTCTATATTTCAGCATCCATTTTATTTTTAAGTATTCTTTTGTTATTCTATTTTATCTTATATTACTTTAACCTCCCTTACCTTGTTTTATCATCTTATTCCAGGGGTGTCAAACTCATGGCCTGCAGACCGGATGTTTCATGAGCTGGCCATGGTTTAGCGAACAGAAAAAAAGTTGGGATACATCATGTGATGACAATGTATCATTGTGAGTCTGACACCCCTATCTTATTCTATTTATCTTACCTTTCTTGATTACATCTTGTTTTATCTTATTCCATTTTATTCGACTGACCCTCATTGTTCGTTGAAGTGTTCAACTAAGCAATAAAGGGACAATCACTATTACAATATTTTTGGCAACAGTGTGGAAGTACAGGTGGTCCTTGCTTAATAACCTTTCATTCAGCAACTGTTCAAATTTATCATGATCATGGGCAAGTGGTCATGTGACTGTGATCCAGGGGTTCAGTCACTGCCTTACCCCAAATCACAATACTGCAGCATCCTGCAGTCACATGATGACTGTTTGTAGACATTCACTAACAGATTCCAACAAGCAAAGTCCATGGGAAAGCTGGCAGGAGGTCACAAATGGGAATTATATGTCACGTTTAAAGGCAGCAATTTTACAATGTGCCATTTAACAATGCAAATTCGTTCCAATTGCCATCATTGTTCAAGGACTACCTATAGTTTCCTGTTTTTCTTTGAGATGCATTTTATTTATTTATTTTTACTTTCCAGTTGGTTACAGGCATGGAATTCTTCGAGTACTGCTCAACACAATACTAACCAAATTCAAGCCTGCTTAACTTCTCAACGTAGACATGTTTAAAGAAGTTTTAAAGGTAATAGCAGATGCTATTACCTGCTGAAGGTCTGTGGGATGTATTTTATTATTTCACATATTTCCTTTCTAAAGCTTCCAAGACAAATTTACCTGATCTTTTCAAATAACTGCATAGCCGCAATGTCGTGTGCAATAAATTGAACCTTTCCAGTTTTCTAAGCTTTAGAAGTTAAAAAACTTGAATGCTGTTTACCTTTTCCCATTTTTAAAGTCCTTTTAACAGGTTGGATTAATAAAAGTTTACATAGAACAAAAATTATGTAAGAATTAAAAATTAAACGGCTACTAATGTTGTTTGTCAGTTTTGACTGTCAGGAAATCAATTACCTATACAATGTAATTTCTGCAGACTAAAAGCTTATTTTAGTTTTGCATTCAACATTCTTTTGCATTTCTAAATACCATTTGTAATTACTGTTGTTATTCCTAATTCTTCAAATCCTGTCAGTAGAATCTATTCACCCTTAAATAGCTGTAAATATTTCCCTCTTTTAGCTCTGACATGTTTTAAGATTAGGGTGGTTTTCGGGTGGAGATGCTCAGTTCCTCTTTGCTACCAAGGCATTAAAGAATCTTACATACATCCCATACATTAACAAATCATGAATGGAAATAAGAAGTGAAGTAGGATTAGTTTGTTTGTTCCAGATAGGAAACAAATTAAACATACCATAACATGATTATGTACTGAAACAGGGGTTCACATTGACAATACATATTCCTTAATAGACATTTGAGAGCCTATTGCTATTCATATTATTATTATTATTATTAAAGGATATTGTTCCTTGGTTTTGTATACCATATTGCTTTTTTATAAGAAACTCAATATTCACTGGGACCATTTAACTTGAAATCTTATTGCATCTATATTATATCTCATATTCATATGTCCATTGTACTATGCTTATAATAATCCCAGTAGAAATTGAAAATATATACTTAAGGACAAATTTCAGACACGCTATCCTCAAATCATGTCATTATAATAGTTTTTATTGAAAAGTAGGCAAATTAGGTACTACGTTCTTCATAAAAAAAAATTCTTGTGGTTACACAAGAAAAAATGTATAGAGGTAAAATTAAAACCAGAAACTAGATTCTCTGTACTATTTAAGAGGGTATCACCTTATAGAGTGGATACAAATAAAATTTAAAATAGAAGTAACAGAAGCATGTGCAATTTAGAATCACATGGTTTTAAAAGATAAGATGCTGAAATATGCATTATTCAAATATTTACAATAGGCCTATTATGTCAATTCAAGCCACAACTCAATGAACAATGATATGCTGTATTAAACAATAGACCACACAATCACTTTTATTTTAGAGAAGTAATAAAGACACAGTCATATAGGAGGGAAAACTCTGTATGCTGCCTTGAGCTGCTCAAAGAAAGGCAAAAAATTAAATATTTTTTAAAATTAAATGTATTAAAAATGCATGCAAAAATTATTAGCTCAGAAAAAATATGTGGCTGCTTTAACAGTTTAAACAGAATTCTTCATATGTACTACTGTACTGTACTTGCTGAAGCAACTGTTTTGGAAGATTTGCACAGCTCTATCTTATCACCTGCCAACTGCTTATTATAGGGAACAGTTTGTGCCTGTGTATTATTGGAATAAAGACTCGCTTTTTGGCTACATTTATCAAATGGTGATTATTTTCCCACTAGTGATCCTTATTTGCTTATATTATAAAAATGTTTCCGTTTAAGTCTTATTATAATTTGATTTTCAATGTACAATGAAAGGTCTAAATTTACAAGACCAGAAAAAGCTTAAAGGAGCACATGAAAATATTTACAAAGTAATATTTTGAAGAATTATAAATATTCAGTACTAACATAACTTGCAATTCTACCATGGATTTTTGCTTCCCTAAAAGAAATGAAGGGATGCAACAGCAGACAAAAAGGGCGTTGGTACTTACCTGACACGCCCGTGCTCTTTGAGCTGTGAAGAGCATCCAGTAGTGGGAGGTGCTTCAGTCTCTGCTTGTTTAGGCTAGGCTTAATTTGCGGAATGCTCCTCCTCCACGGGACTCCTCCCCAGCATTCCCCAGTTTTGGCGAAGATGAGAGAAATAAACATCCTCGCCCTTAATATGCTAAAAATTCATTGGCCGAAACAGGATCCCACCAGTCAGAAGAGGGTGGGGCTGGATGCTCTTCGCAGCACAAAGAGAACGGGCATGTCAGGTAAGTACCAACACCCTTTCTCTCACGAGCTGCTTAGAGCAACCAGTAGTGGGACATACCAAAACTTGGCCTGTCCTACGGGAGGGACTCCGTCTGTCTTGGGATCCCCTCCAGGTCCCTGTGAACCCATTGCAGAACCCTTCTGCCAAAGGAGGCCTCAGCTGATGCAAACACATCTATTTTATAATGCCTAATGAAAGGCAATGGAGAGGCCCAGGTTGCGGCATGACAGATGTCAGTGATTGGTGCCTGCGTGGCCCATGCTGACGATGTGGCGGCACTCCTTGTTGAATGAGCTGTTATGCCCCCGGGCACCTATAGTGATTGAGTCTGATACGTTTTCGCTATTGCAGCCTGTAGCCAACGGCCTATTGTGGAGGATGAGACCTTGCATCCCTGAGTGTTGGGCTGAAAAGACACAAATAAAGCTTCCGTTTTTCTGAAAGAGGCTGTGCGGTGAATATATATTTGCAACGCTCGCCTCACATCCACCTGATGCCACTGTCATTCCAGCCCTTGGGATGGTCTGGGACAAAAATTAGGAAATATCAGTTCTTGTGTCCTGTGAAAAGTTGAATTAACTTTGGGTATGAACGTAGGATCAGGATGAAGGATGACCCGGTCGGAATGGAAGATGCAAAGATCCTGTCTGATCGACAAGGCTGCCAGTTCTGAAATACGACGAGCGGAAGTGATTGCTACAAGAAAAACTACTTTATACATCAGAAATTGGAGACTTGACGAATATGTAAGTATGCCTCCATCAGATCTATGGATGTAAAGACGTCACCTTTTCTGATACCAAGTAAGATTGCAGGGTGTGCATTTTAAATTTGCGATATATTAAAAATTGATTAAGGCGTTTTAAAACCAAGATTGCTGTCCACCCCCCTGAACTTTTGGGAACAATGAAAAGATGTGAATAGAAACCTCGCCCTCTTTGGTTGGTAGCTACTGGTTGGATGGCTCATATGTCCAGTAGGTGCTGAATAGCTGTTTCCGTAAGATTTCGTTTAACCGGATCTCTGGAAAGAGGGCACAACATAAAGAAGTCTGGTGGAACGGATTGAAACTCCAGTGCGAGGCCAAATCTGATTGTGTCTCTGACCCAGGAATCAGATGTTGAGGAGTCCCATCAAATTGAGAATGCCTAGCAGGCCAAATTATCACTCACAGGCCTGCAACAGCTTCCCTGCACAGGCGGACGCTGGCCTAGGTGCTTGCTGTTGTGCCACTGGATAGGGAGAACTGTGAGGGTTGAGCCAACAACACGAATTAACAAAGGCCTTGAATAAGTTAGAAATGAGGTTGTGATGATTCTTTGGGGTATTTTATGTAAAAAAAAACCTTTAATCTGGAATAAAGATTATTCACACAGTCTATTGAATTAGCACTAAACGCGGCCACGCGGTCCCCTTACAGCAAAAATGGCGACCGGCAGTTATTTGTGGCACACATGCCAGCAGCAATCTCCCGCCGTGGAAAGGGATAAGCTCCAACAGCTTTCCCTTAGGGCTAAACCAGCCGGGAGGGGTGAAAATAACCAGACGATTACACCTCTACCCCTAAACGGTGTTCTTGGGGGAAAAAACTTTGATACGACTCGGGAGAGAGTGAGAGAGAAAAAGCCATTGTTAGAAGAAGAGGAAATTGACTGTCTGCAAACCTTAACAAGAATTCTCCTATTTCGGCCAAGGATTAATGAAAAGCACTGCCTATCTCTCACGAGGCTAAGCCAAAACTGGGGAATGCTGGGGAGGAGTCCCATGGAGGAGGAGAAGCATTCTGCAAATTAAGCCCACCCTAAACAAGCAGAGACTGAAGCATCTCCCACTACTGGATGCTCTGAGCAGCTCGTGGGAGAACTAAATAGTCCACTGCTTGGATGCTCTAATCACAAATTCTTTAAAAAAAAAAAAAAAAAGCAAGGCATCACAGAGGAACACCATATAGATTTTTAGCCGGAAGGCTTTTGGCTGGACCTACAGAAACAAACAGCTAAATGTTTAATCTAATTTTAAGCTCCAAAGTAGTCCTGGAATTACAACAGTAATTAGAACCAGAATTTCCATAGTTAATTGATGTGGTTATAAAGCATGAAGATACGTAGTATCGCATAGTGATAGCAACCCCAGGACTCCCAGTTGCAGTCATTAACTGAATCCCACCAGCCATTAGACCACTACCGGCTTGGCCCCTCCCAGTCCTGAACTGAGAGTAAAAGGTCAAGGTAAAAGGTGGCCTCCTCTTTAATCCCCACCTACCCACCTATTCCTTCCCCCATCTCTGCTCTTTTGGCCATCTTATAAGTCTGCCACCTTTGTTGGACTTGCGGCCTTGTACTCTGCTCATCCTGGACTCACTTACCCTGCCACTTCTAGCTGACCTTTGGCATCTTCCTCCCACTGTTGACAAGGGGTGAGAAGCTCTCTGAAGCATCCTGAGAATGACATATGATTTTTTGAGAATAGGGCAAGAAGCCTTGGCAAGAAGGCCTGGCATGGTCAGCAACTGCTTCAAATTGGGTCAGGCCAGGCACCTATTGTCAGAAGCAGGAGAAAGTGGGTGAAAGTCGACTGAAGGTGGGAGATCCAGTGAGAACAGGCTGGCAAGGCCATCAGAGGTGTCAGAGAGCAGGCCCAAAAGGCTGACTGAATGAGCAAAGCATTATGTCTTTGCACTGTCATTGCTGGGGTAGTTGGCTGCAGCGCTGAGCTTGAGATGGCACTCCTTAGCAGCAGTGCTGGGGTTGAGATAGAGGCCCATTTGGATCTATGACGGGGTGTCAAACTCACATCGTCATGGAGTTGTCACGTGACATATCAGGTCTTTCCACCCCCCTTCTCTAAACTGAGCACATGACGCATCTGGCCCGCCGGCCGGGAGTTTGACAGCCCTGTCTATGACAACTCGCTGCGGCCAGCTAGTCTAGGACAATCCTCCATTGCCATGGGACAACTCACTGCAGGACAAGTTACACTAATATTGAAGAAATAGCAGAACAGAAACATTAAAGAAAGGATTCCAAAGGAAGGACAAATGAAATGTGAATCACAAATATATATATATATATTAAGTAATTAAATTGAATTGTTCCGCAACAAGTTGTCCCATGGAGACTTGGCTGCAGTGAGTTGTCCCATTCAGTGACTCTTATCTCAACTATTTCTTCTTTAAATATTTCCTTACTATAGTTCCTCTTTCATGTACTACCCTTTCTGGTCATAGGATTAATATGTTATCCGGCCCAAAAGTCCCATAAAATTCACGTTTTTATTCAAATGGACCATAATTTTATATTTTATAACATACACATATTAACATAATTACTTGTACCTATCACTTCCTATAAGAATTGTATTGTTTGATAAGAAATGTTCATAAAGGTTTAAGACTGTCAGAAAAAAAACATTCTCTAACGTAGTATTCTAAATGTCTGTCACCATGGGTTGAGATATCATCAATTGCTGATGATACAAGCGCTGCACCTCTACATTTGGTGATCCAAGTGATGCTATGCTGTCTCTGCCCTCTTGCGATGTCTATCGGCCAGGGATGTCAAACTGGCGGCCTGCAGGCCTGGTGCATCATGCGCGGGCTACACCCATCCCAGCTCCGCGAAAGAAAAAAATACATCATGTGATGCCACAAGTTTGACACCCCTGCTCCAGGGTGTGTGGATGAGGGACAACAGACTGAATCCTCGCAAGACAGAGTGGCCTTGGGTACATGGCTCCGAGTGTCTGTCATCCTTGGTTCTGGATGGGTTTTGCTACCCTGTCAGATAGTTCACAACCTAGGGGGTCTGCTGAACTCATGTCTCCTGCTCAAGGAGCAGGTGGCAGGCGTGAACAGGATAGCTTCTGTACAGTTCCAGATTGTGCGCCAGTTGCAATCTTTTCTGGATCATGTCTTAAGCCCTGGTCATCTCTCACTTGGACTTCTACATGGGGCTACCCTTGAAGTCCATTTTGAAGCTTCAACTGGTGCCAAGTGCAGCAGTTGAGAGCAGTCTTTGGGGCTCTTAGGATAGCCCATATTACACCTCTGCTCCACAAACTTGATTGGCTATCAATATGCTTCCAAGTGCAGTTCAAGGTGTTGGTTATGACCTTTAAAACACTTAATGGCATTTGTTCAGGCTACCTGATGAAGCAACTTGTCCTGCTAGGACAAGCCTGTCCTATTCACACGGTGGCAGGGAGGGCCTACTTTGGACCCCATCAAAGAACTCCAACTCTCAAGATCCAGAAGAAAAGCCTTCTTTGCTGCAGCATCTGTCCTTTGGAACATCATGCCCTCTAAGGTAAGATCCTCTCCCACCCTCTTATCCTTCCTCAAGAGCCTGGAGACATAGCTCTGTTAGTTTGCTTGGGGACCAAATAGGGGCATTACCTCCTGGAGTTGGCTGCTAGATTGATGGCCGACTCCATCTCTCCCCCGCCTCCCCGCTCTCTGTTCTCCACCCATCCACTTTTCTGGTTATCATATTGATGTATTATTCTCCTTTTGTTCTTTTGTCATCTTTTACTCTTTTATTATTTTACTTCTGTCCTGTTATTTTCCTATTATGTGAAACCACCTAGAGTAACGCATAGTGAGATAAGCGACAATTAACAAATAAGATTAATACATTGGAATTTCCTTAAGTAAATGTATTAATCCTATAAACGTATCAATTTCCATCTCAGTGCTAATGTAAAAAAATTGAACGAGTTAACAAACCTTTGTATAATAAATATTCCTTGTTCTTCTGTAGTCTTAAATAAAATTCCTTTCTCATTTCCAGTAATGCCAAGTTGTCCAAATCTTTCTCTCTATTTATAACTCTGGCTTACTTTTCAAAACTTTTACTTTGTCAGTATTTTATTCTCCAGCAAATTGTCCAACTTTCTTCAATTTTCTTAACTACTTCTTTCATATCTTGTTTATTCCTGCAAATTCACGTCCTTTTTAAAAACATTCAAACTGTGAGCAAGGGTTGCCAAATTCCTCAAACATTTTCTGCAACAAATCTGGTGAAATGGTCTAGTTATACTAGCTGTTCTAGTGAACCTTTCTGTCCTCCTCCTAATTTGGCAGTTTTTCTTGTGGTTGCCATTGTAAGAAAGGGAAAGTGTATGTCAATTAAAACAGTGAAAGTAAATGGATTCCTTTTTTTTTGCTTTTGTCTATCTGAAACACTTTAGTTCCAATTGGGTCTCTATAGTTACAATCCCATAGTTTATCTTATTTTATCCTTACATTATTTTGTTAAAAATCCATGGATTATCTACTGTCCTTAATAATAAACAATCAGCATTCCCACAAAGGTCTAATTATTATAATAATTAGACCTTTGTGGGAATGTTAATCTAATTATTTCTGCTTACAAAGGCATTTTTGTCATTTAAAAAAAATCATTTCTTCTGTTTTCTAAAATTACTGTCCCCTTTATCCACTTAAAACTTTCTTGAATCCCAATCTTGTTGACCTTTGTTGCTTTTAAATTAAAATCTTTTAATATAGTATTTCCTCCACTCTTAATTCAAAGAGAAGGCAAACCTTTGATTTTCCTTGTTGTTCAGTTAGATTTCATTTAGATGGCTAGCTTGGAAAGGGTGATTTCTATTTTTCAGCAGCAGAGATTCAGACAGAACTCTATTCAGAAAGGAGGGGTTGTTGGTTTTTTTTTGAAAAATTGTAATAGGCATACAAATTAATAGAAATACAAATGAAAGTGAGAATGACAGCTGTGCCCAAACAAATGGCACGAAGGATACAAGCCACAGAAAAAAGTCTATAGAAATTCTCAGTCATCCAAGTCATGGCTGTTCCAAAGATGCTTTTTCAGGAGGCAACTGGACTTTCTTGTTTTTTAAGATGTTTCACTTCTCATCCAAGAAGCTTTTTCAGCTCTGACAGGATAGTAACTATTTTGGATGAGAAGCGAAACGTCTTCAAAAGAAAAAACAAGGAAGTCCAGTTGCCTCCTGAAAAAGCACTTTTGGAACAACTATGACCTGGATGACCGAGAATCTCTACAAACTTTTAGCTATACAATTTGGGATGAACCCTCTTTGAATGGTGTGGGAGTAGGAATGGATTTCCAAAGAAAAAATGATCAACTATGCAAAACAAAGAAAGGTTGAATTTGCAAATAGGGAAATGGATGGTATATACGTTGAAAAAAGGTGACATGAAAGTTACCAGAAGGAAAGTCTGTAATAACAGATAATCTAAATATACAAAATGTATTTCATCAGTATTATACTACATACAAAGGTCAAGAAATATTCTTGGAAAAATAGAATGAATACTTGCATAAACAAAATTTATGATTATAGAGAATCAGATTTTGAATGGAGTTATAACAATAAGAGATCTGTGTGAAACTATTTAATAGCATGAAACAGGAAAGGCACCTGGTCCAGATGGCTGCTAGCTTCTTACTATGTTTTGAGGATAAGCTTTTACAGCCTTTAGAACAAATGATGATTATTATTCAACAGATTCTTGAAAGCTGGGAAGAAGCTAGTATAGCATTAATACTTAAGAGAAACAAGATTTCACTTTTAACAAGAAATTACTGACCAATATCCTTATTCAACAAAGACTATAAGTTATTTTGCCCCAATTTTGGCTGAATGGTTGACTTTTATAGGACTTTACTCTTGAAGATCAGTGTTAGTTTTGACTTAGTACAATTATGAGATAATATTAGAAAAGTTTGGAATATTTTGCAGTACTCAAAACTACATAATGAAAAATAAAGCAGCAGTGATATACTTAGGTGTAAAGGTCTCTGTTAATTTGAATTGGATTTTCTTGTTTTGAGTTCTGGAACACAGGAACGTTGGAGATAATGTTATTAAACAGTAAGAGGAGTTTATACTTCACAAAAAGCACAAATAATTGTCAATGGAAAACTAAGAAAAACTGACTCCTCTCTTAGGTGAGAGCCAGAGAGTGGGATTGGTAATTGGTGAATGGAAGGGAACCCTCTACCAGATGTTAAGTTGGGAGAATCAAGTGGGGGTTCCTACAAGTGTTAGTGTCTATCATGTGTTTGTAGTAATGTGTATGTCCTTTGGTAAGTGGGGTGAGCAAAAGCTGGGTAACCTGATGGTGCTGAGAGCTACTGAAGCTAAAGTGGCCTTGGGCCAGCTTCCTCTGCCACAGATGAATGAAATGGAGAGGTTCCTGGTGTTGAAGAGGTAGGGCTTCAGAATAGGGTTGTCAAGGGGTATGTATGGAGGTTATGGTTGTGATGGCCAAGGGGAGATGTAGAGGGAGACAAGGAATTGACCATTCCTGGGAAACGTGAGACCATTGTCTTATGACAGTTTCACCTTGTAGTTTCTTTGTTTCAGCCTTAGGGCCCAGTCAGCAGACCTTTAGAAGTTCTGGCTTCTGGCTGTTGCTTCTAAATGCCAGGATGGTCATTGTTGAGAGGGCCACCTGGCATACAGATACATCACCAAGACATGGATGGGTCAGAAAGGAGGGGGGGGCTTTTGGAGATATGCCCAGCTAGGGTTTGGGTGCGGCATCAGCTGAAATTATAGCAGGGTGTGCCTGTGTGACAATTGTCCTCGGCTAATTCTTATGGTTTACAGGGGCACTACATTACAAGTCAAGTGACATTCATGGCTAGAGGGACCTTTCATACTTCATGTTGTGTTCCAGATGCACCTTTTCTAGATCAGGAGCCTCTACTCAGTCACTCATGTCCTAGTCACGTCCAGATTGAATTACTAATGGGCTGCATTGAAGAGCATCCGGAAACTTCAACTGTTGCAGAATGCAGCAACACAGACAGTTATGTATGCCTGTAGAATGGCACATGTTACGCCTATGCTCCACTTGTTGCACTGGCTGCCAGTTTGTTTCTAAGTGTAATTCAAGGTGGTAGTTTTGACCTTTAAATCCTTTTGTGGCACTGGACTGCCTCTCCCTGATTACATCAGCCCATCCCACTAAACCCGGCAGGGAAAGTATGCTGCAAGTAGTATCACAAGGGGGGAATGGGACAATTTGCCACAGCCAACTCACCAGGGCCAACTTGCAACAGCTAACTCATCACAGCCAACTCGCTGTGGGACAACTTGTCACAGCCAACTCACCATGGGAAAATTCACTGTGGGACAATTTTAACAATTCTATTTAATTATTTAAAATAAATAAATATTATTTTATTTTTTGCCATTCACATTTCATTCTGTCTCTCCTTCTGCATCCTTTCTTTAATAACTCTATTCCACTAATTTTTTGATATTAGTGTAACTCCTGTCCTGCAGCGAGTTGTTCTGTGGCAAAGATGGCCATGGCGAGTTGTCCTGCAGCGAGTTGGCTGTGGCAAGTTAGCCATAGTGAATTGGCTGTGGTGTATTTGGCCATGGCGAGCTGGGCATGGCAAATTGTCATAGACCCTCACAAGAGACTATATTTGATGGGTGCTAGGAGATGGGCCTTCTCTGTTGTGGCACCTGCCTTATGGGCATTCTCTCACTCATCTAAACTAGATTAACTCTATCCCTGTTGATATTTAAGAAGTCCCTCAAAATTTGATTACATTGTCGAGCTTGGGGATTCCAGAAAACCAACAACATTTTAACCTGACTCCTGTACTGTGGTTGATATGCATACCTACTTTCAAATATGTTTGTGATACTTTACTCATATATGTTTATAATATTGTATACTTTAATATTGTAACTAATGATTATCCATATTTTATGATTTTTTTTTAAATAATGTTTTTATATTATTGTTTTATTTTATTGTTAAATACTCCCCAGCCATTTCTGGTGACATGGGCGATTATACAAATGTAATAAAAAAAAAAAACTTGTAAGGAAATTCAAAAAGAGTCAAGCAAGGATGCCAGCTGTCTCCATTTTTGTTTATTTTAGTTCTTGAAGTACTCAATAGACACGTATCAAGAGAATAAAGAGAGTTAATTTTTAATAAGAAACTTACACGCTAAGGGCATTTGTGGATGATCTGATATTAGTTTTGGATGATCCAATGGAGGAAACAGAAACATTAATGGGAAAATTAAATGATTTAGCAGGTTTTAAAAGTAATAATCAAAAGATAAAATGTTAACATGCAATATAAAATTAGAAGATCAAATAGAACTGATGGAAAAATTGGTTTAAGAGTGAAAAAAGTAAAATACTTGAATGTAACTATGATAAATATAAATTGTACGTTATTTCTAAATAATTATAGAATGAACATATTGTAACATAGAATGAAATTAAGGAGATTTTAAGATGGGAGAAATTAAAGCTGTCTCTGATACAGAGAATCTCCGATAAAAATGAATGTTTTGCCAAGAATGTTTCTGTTTCAGTGAATATCTGTTTTGACAACAGACACACCATTCAAACAATGACAAAAAGATATATCTAAATGTATACAGCAAAGAAAAAAAACTCTTAAGAGTTAATTATAAGATATTACAAGATACAAAGGACAGAGGAAGACTGGGTTTACTGGATTTGAAATTGTATTTTGCAGCTGGATGAAAGAATGGATGTTGCTGAGAAACAAGAGACTCTGAGTTAGAACGTTGTGACCTGAGGTTTGTATGACATGGATATTTAAGGCACATTAAATTAAAATCAATAGGGACTTTAAAATCATTTTATTAGATATGCCATACTGAAAAGATGTAATAGATATTAACCCAGATAGTGTCCAAAACATCTTTGTGGATCTCAGCTCAAGAAGCATATAATAGAGAAACAGCAGGCAAAGATAAATGGTTCATGTACTGGGAATTATAGAAAAAGCATCACAGAGAAATTTAAAATTAAATCAAGAAAAAAACTAATAGCAGAAGGATATTAGTTGTCAATGGTTTTCTCATCAGAAAGATGTAAAATGGATAACAAGACTTATGGTACACAAATAAAGACACAATTCAAAGTATAAAATACAATTCTAATCTTAAAGAATTAAAGGCATGGAGAGATCTGGCCCACAAAATCGCCAAGAGTTGGGCGTGACTGACATCATCATGATCTTAAAGATAATCTTTTATAAAAGGAGGTATATTTCAGAGAAAGTATTTAGAATGTATAAAGGCTTTTTTTCCTTCCTAGCATTTTTCCTGCAACTGCAGAGTTTGCTTTTTTGGATCAAAGGAATGTTGATCATTTGGTTGTGACAGGAATTGACCAATGGCTTTTTATAAAGATTAAAGTCATGGGCTGAGAGTGACTGGACTAGTCACCAAGCTGGCTTTCATGCCTAAAGGCAGGACTAGAACTCAGTCTCCGGGTTTCCAGCTCATGTTTTAACCGCTGTACAAAGCTGGCTCTCTATAAAGGCAGTTCAAATGAATATTGGAAATGTGAAAAATACAAACATTCTATCATGCTTGGTGGATATGTAAAAACAAGCTAAAATATTTTTTGAATTTATGAGACTTGTATGCCACCTATTTCGCCAAAGGCACCATTAAGTGACTTACAGGCATAAGATGCTAAATAGAACAAATGAATAAAGATCTTAAATTTAAAGATTCAACTAAAATTCAAATACATATACTAATATTGAGGATTTTAAAGAGTAATATTCAACTGCTGCTAGATTTTTCCTTTGAGGTTGATAGTTAGAAAAAAGTCATGGAAGATTATTTCAGCATATGATTACTTTGGCAAGATTATCATATACACAAAAATGGAAAGATTCAACACTACCTACTATGATAAAATTGACAGAGCTTGCTGAGATAAACTGACTTCTTTAGAGAAAAAACAATGTTGACATTTATTGGTGACTGGAAACCTGTTACAAACTTTTTGCATAAAAATGAAAAAAATGAATTTGTGTTTGATGGTTTTACAGGAAGAAGAGTCATGATATGACTTGAGAGAGGTTGAAATATAACTGTAATGCTGTGAAAAATCAGAAGTTACTTTTTCTTTTTTTTCTATTTCTTTGCTTTTCTCACATTTTAGGTCTTTAATCCCTTTTTGCTACATTAGTTTATATTAGTTTTAAATCTTGCTTTTTAAAAGTTTCAATGCAATCACACATAAAATGTTTGTAAAGGCATTCAGAATTTTGCTCTATCGATTGTCACATTAAAATTTTTCAGTGAGATATTATTCTTTATTACATCAAACACAATATTCAACACAAGTTACTTTGTAAGCAGGTAAACATTACAGACAGTCTATTATTTATTATAAATATTACATAAGTGAAAAGGCTTAAGACAAAAATGTGTAATGCAGTCATTCCACCTTGAAAATTACATTCAACAGAACCTGTTCTGGTTTAGTCAACACATACTTTTAATGAAATATAGTCTCTGTATCCATAACATTAAAATGCTAAGAACATTTTTTGGTTAACTCAAACCTGCATGCTGTATCCTTAGTCTATCTTAAGACATCACTGTTTTCACTTTTGGTAACTGAAACAGACAAGGGCAATTGATAGTGGCAACCAGACAGTGCACCCCGTTTTCCTGTTTATATTAGCAATTAAGGAAACTACAAGCTTAAAAAAAGATCCTTTTTTATGAATAAGGGAAAAACTAGAAGATTGAATTTAACAACTTCTAATGCCACTCAGCTATGAATTTCCTAAAGCTATGTCACTGTAATAAGCTGCAATAACAGCATAATTCATGTAAAAACAAGAACTCACAACTGTCAGTTAATGATCATACAAAAATATAGCATAAAAGGAACTTAAATGGTCAGAAACAAACTTCATTAATTAGCTCTATGAAGGAAAGCTATGAAACAGCTCTATGGTTCAACTACTCAAAAAATAAAAATAAAACAAGAGATTCCTAGAGCATAATTTTTAAAGCATGTGTAATCAAGCAGGAGCACACCAATGTTCAGAACAGACTAAGTAAAGACCAAGGTCAGAGATTCTACCTGAGATATGATGCTCAATCACTTTAAATGTGACAGAACAAAAACAATTTTTATATTGAAACTAAATTCCAACACTGAAGCTGCCCGATAGCTGACATTGTTGCCTGCTGCTTGGATCCAGCATACTTAGCAGCTTTATATCAGTCTGTAGGATATTTTCCAACTAACATGCTTCATTTAGAAGGCACAAGCATGTCTGAGCTACAAGCTGTGTTAATCAGATGCAAGGAGTGGCTAAACTGATGTAAGTGCTACAAGACTCAGTTTTTGGCTTTCATAAATGAACACAATTCTCCTCCTCCATGATCAGCTTCGCAGTATCCTTATTTGCCAGCTAAGGGACCCATACCAAGGAACGTGTCAAAGCAGAAAGTAGTTGATTCCCTCTGAACTTAGGTACTGACAGTCACAACAAAAATATAAGGGGGAGGGAGTAACACAATTAGCAAAAAAAAAAATCATTTGTAAAAAGAGTTAGCTTGGAAATCTCAAAAAAAAATGGCATAAGCAAACGGAATGAAACTGAAACTTCAGCAGCTAAGAGAGATGAACCACCAAATTCTGCAGCAGGAAGGATCCCAAGCGAATCCAGATCAGTTCAACACAACTCGATGAGCTTGGGCAGGGCGAGAGACCTAAAGAGATCATTCTTACACCACACTCCTTGATTATATTGGGGGGGGGGATAGATTTGGGCACCCCCAGCCCCAAAATCCGGACCCCCGTCGTTTCCCACCGATTTTCACGAAACCAGGATATGACACAGACAAGCAGCTTAAATACAATGAACTCCCCCGGGCTCGATCATCCCCTTTCAGCCCGCTGTCCTTTTTCCTAGAAGACACTTTCCAAAGTTAGGATATGGAGATCGTCAAGGGATGCCACGCGGGATGATCCTTCGGGGTTGAAATAAAAAGCGGAGGGCCCCAAAGCCCGTAAAAAAAAAAATCCAACCCCCCCAAAAGCCGGGTTGCCCACAACCCAATGAGGAGCCTCCCCTCCATGAAGCCTGGCCCCACTTGTAAGAAAGAAAATCGGGCGTCGAGGGCCCCGACCCCAGAAGGCGATCTAGGCAACTCCCCATTCCCCTAAGTCCACTACCTGACACCAACCTGGAGACCGCCATAGCCGGAAAGAGATGGAGCTACAGCCCGGCCCAGTAGGGAGACAGTCCCCCGCGGCTCTGGGAGGAAGGAGGTGGCAGGACCCCGGCCTGGCCTTAGGAAAGCACGCCGCGGCCCCGCAAGCGAAGGGGCGACTACAGGCGGCTCTTCCTAGCGGCGGCCTAAGGCCCCCTCCCCTCTTCGGCCGCCCTTGCGAGCAGCAGCGACCTACAATACAGGCCACCCAGATTAAAGCCTCTATTCCTCCATCACCAGGGAGAAGCAGGACGCCTGGTTTTATATGAGCAGCCATCTTGTATTTATTCCCTTCCTCCATGGAAGCCGCTTCCTGATTGGCATGGACGCCAGACCGCAACCAATAGGAGGCGTCGTTTGAAGGAAAGAGCGGGGGCGGGTACACAGAGGGGCTAAATAGGAATCTACCATTCGAGTTCGCAAAAGTCCGTTGAGGAGTTGGAAGAAGAGGAGGCGGTGTTTGGCCGCCATTACGGGAGAGGGTAGTACCAAGTGTACAGTTGAATGGCACGATTCAGCCATACGGGGTTTGTCGGTTAGCCAGCCTCAGAAAAGGAGAAAAGAAATCGTTTTCCGGCTGCGCGGTGCGCTTAATTTGTACCATGAAGTGATGAACGTTTTAAAACGAAGAGGAAAATAATACCGTAACACCCCCCCATGAGCCTGTGTAATAGGAAAAACCCCTTTTCATGGGGTGGGATGATCAAATAACTTTGCCTGGAGAACTACAGCACCCAGCGTTCATTGCAGTATCGGCGCTTAGAGTACTTGATTTTTCTTCTGCCCATCTATAAAGCGAAGCGGAGGAAACTACGTTTCTCTTGCGATAATTGGGATCTTTTGAGGCCAACTTCTCAAGAAATTGACGTGTTCTCAGGAGGAGGGTGGCTCGTTCTATATAGAATAGCACATTCGTCTGCAATTCTATATAGCAAGCTAACAAGATTTAATTCACAAGAACAAAAAAGGGGCAGCACAGTACAAACGGTGCAATTTAGAAAAGCTTTTGGGCTACTTTTTCCAAATCTGAATGATCCAATGCAAAGAATGCCTTCCAAGAGTGACTCAAAAGACCTGTATTCGATAAGTTCCTGCACCAGATCATGTCTGCATTTGCACAGCTGATCCATGGTTAATGGCATGGGACTTTACACGAGGGTTGTAGGTTAAGCTGAATTAGGTATACTATAAACCTCATGAATTGGTTTTGCAACTGAGCTGAAGGAGCTACCTCATCTGAATTGCAACCAGCACATTGCAGTAGTCTTTTTGACAGTTCTGCTATGCAAAAACACAGATTTATTGATAATTCCATGAGTTCACATAGTGCAGTAAGATACAAACTACAATTTCTTGGAATGTACGAATCAGGCTGTTAAATTGGCAGTTGAACTGCCTTGCTTACTTTCCTTGTGCTTTAATATTCTGTTCCCTTGCTTGAAACTTACTTTTCATACAAATCTATTTTTCTGGGTCATTCACTACTGTAGGCATACTAATACTGTACACAGGAGTTTGAGAAATAGAAAAAAGACATACTTTATTAGGTACTCCAGAGGTGCTTCATTAAAATATTTGACCAAATTTTAAAGAAATAGACTCTAAAAGTTTGTGATGAATCATCAAGTTTCTGTAGAGAGTAATGCATTTGCATTCTCATTGCCTGAACTATTAAATATTATCTTTTGTGAAGTGGGGAATGCCATGGCCTACTATCAATTCATCATTTTAATGTACATGTAATATTTAAACCTCCATATGAAAGAAATTTAAACTAGTATAGAAGTTGGCAAAAAACTTTATTAATTAGAAACCTATCTTTAATAGTTTAATTAACCACAAACAAAAGAGCACTGAAGAAAATCTGTAATATACCCTGTCATCTTTACACTGTCCAACTAAAATTAATAATTTAACCTATTTTGCAAAAAGTTACCAACCTTACCTCTAGTTTGAACTACATTATTGTTTCAAATATTAAACACATACACAACAATAATACCAACTGTACCATTCACCCATTACACTGTTGGTTATTTATATTTAGAGATTATATATGATTTTTCCACAGATGGCAATTGCTACAAACTGGGATGCACAATCATAAGAGATTCAGAAAAATAGCAAAAAATATTTTCTTACAATTATGTGCTAACATTAATTATCCAAATAATTTTATCACAAAAAGTTTTTAATTAAGATTCCTGATTCATAGTGTCTTGAAATTTTATAACCTAGATTTGTCAAAGGTGACTACATCTGGTTTGAAGGCATTCAAGATCATGACTCTACCAGGTCTGCAGAAAGAAGATAAACCAAAACCCCAGTTAAAGAAGCCCATGGGAAGGTGGATGACAGGATAACTATGCTAGTTAATTTAGTTTTGCAATGTATTCATTTGTAAGACTTATTAACAGTCAGTCTAAAATCTCTAGGTGATGTACAAAATGAACAGTTAATGCTTGATTCACATAATTTAAGCTAGCCTATAGTTGACCTAATCTGATTTACTTAATTTTCCAGGACTGCATGATTCTTTGTACTATAAACTAGTCTTATGGGTTGCCAAGGTTAATTTGTGATTCAGCATTCTGCAAAAAAAATAGCTAATGTATTGGATGGATACATTATTATAGGTAATATGTCCATACAAGATACTGATCCTTAAAGTAGCTAAACTATTATGTAAATGTATCCATGGTGAATGTATCCATGGTAAATGTGAAGGTCTGTCAAATTATGTCCAACTCTCGGGCATGGTGCTCATCTCTGTTTCTTGGCCAAGGCAGTCAGCGTTGCCCAAAGACAATTTCCATGGTCATGTGGCCAGGATGGCTATATGTCAAAGGTGCATGGAATGCTGTTACCTTCCCACTGAAGCAGTACCTATTAATCTACTCACATTTGCATGCTTTCGAACTGCTAGGTGGGCAGGAGCTGGGGCAAATACAGGTAGTTCTCGAGCTACAAATGTAATGGAGCCTGCCCATTCCATTCGTAACCCAAGGATTTGTGGGAGTTAATCTTGTACCTTGAATGGGATCACTCCTTTTGCCCCTCAGAAGCTCCCTTTTGGATCCGCCCCTCAGAAGCTCCATTTCGGCCAGCAACATGCAGGACAAATGTTGCAGAGCCTCTGCAGTTGTTCGTAAGGGCGAACAATTGATATGGTGCTGCAATATTCGTTGTTTCAGGACTTGTTTGTAAACTCTAGTGGACGCTTATCCTGTAAGATTCGAATGTTTGCTAAGGGAACCCTTGTAACTTGGGGATTACCAGTAATGGGAATTCACCCCCTTGCATGGAGCTTGGGTGTCGAATCTAGGCTCTCAGATCTCTAGCTGACAAGCTCAGCGGCTTTAACCACTGAGCCATGGTACGCTGGCAAAAAAGCAATGGTAGGTTGGCTTAAAACAATCATACTGAATTATGAACCAAGGTGCCATACAAACCAGTGTGGCTGGGTTTGCCAAGGTGAAACCAAACACACATTATGCATTGTCATAATAAGTATACCTGCCTTTCATTATGGAGTATACCATCAAGTAACTATGATGAAATTGTGGCCTTTTTCTTTTTGGAACTTTTTAAACTTTACCAATAGGCGTTCACAGATAACCAGAGTGATAAAGAAACAATGTCATGCCTGCATTGATGCCATCCCTCAAACTCTGTCCTTTAATTCCTGAATCCTGATGTCAGATTAGTCACCAAGATCACATGGCAATGTCATGACATGTTTCTTGATCTCATCTTCCCTCTCCACAAAGTTATCCACTTCCTTTTGGGATTTAAAGCACGTACTGCATTATGCATTTTCTGACTAGTGGTTACTGCAATATATTGGATATGATTAGGCAAAAAAGAAAATGAGATAGTTCAGTTTTACCCCTACAATGTTTTCTACTGTTTCAGTTCCCGTCTTTTTTTCTTAAATAGGAAAATAGAAAAAAGTGCGTCCTCCTACCCTTTATATTTCCTAGGAGTTCCTGGACTCTATAGACGAGGCCCAGAAACATTCATGGAAAATGAATTACTCACAAGGTTTTTGCAATGCACTATTTTCCCTTTTAATTTAGAAGTTTCTGAAACCAAAATAAAATCCCTTATAGAATGGAAAGTGATACCTCATACAGAAGCAAGTTGACATCTGTGAATTGAACACATGGTACAGAGAGGACATTATAAGAAAAACAAGAGCAGCTAATTTTAACTATTCAAACAGAATCAACCCAACCTTATAGCTCAATGTTGCCTTTGTGAACGATATTAATCTAGAATGTTTATTTAATCTATGCTGCAAATTCACTTCTGTCATTTTATTTTCTCTTTTTGAAAACAACAGCTTTGGAAAAGAGCTGAATTAGATGTGTAATCTCTGATCCTGTTTATTCAGCAGTCGAGTTTATTTCTTATCTGCCTGTTGACAAAGGCATGTTCACTTTTTATCTTTTGTTCATATGGGGTGGATCCGGGTTCCATGGAAAAGCTGTCCCAGCTTTTCATGCATGAATAGTACTTCCATAAAACACACTCACACTTTAAATTGTGCCTCGCTTACTGTCTGTGAGCATGGTGTTTAAGTGTATGAGCCAAAGGGAAGCATATATAAATCCAAATATTAATAGCTTCATCAAATGAATACTACAGGCCTCTTGACTATGTAATACAATCTTCCAGGCATGTGGCAAAGCCACTTTTCTGAATCTGAGGCAACTGGAACATAGATTGCGACAAACAATAATGGGAGACCAGAGATCTAGGATCAAGTCTAGCCTCAGCCAAAGAAATACACTGGGTCCTTTTGTCTCAAACCAACATAACCCTTGGAGTTGTTTTTATGGGGGAAGAATGGGTGGGGGAACATTATTGCACACACTCTGAAAATGTGGTATAAATCTAACAAATTTAGAGAACCATTTTGGTGCAACAGGGCTGGAGTGGAAAACAAGAGGTTGTTAGTTCTAGCCCTCTCTAATGCATGAAAGCCAGCAAGATGACTTTGGGCCAGTTGCTCTCAGTTCAACCCATTTCCAAGATATTGTGGCCTCTGATGAATGCCTGCCAATAATTTGACTAACCAGCTAAAACGATAGAAAAAATACCTCCTCTATCTTAACGTTTAGACTATTTTCATGGGCAACTTATAAGGACTTCATAATTTTAAATGCTACTTATCTAATTTGAACTCACCAGAAATAAATTCAAATTACTTATTTAGGATTTATGGTGAACTAAACTCTATCAAAATAAATATGAGTTTCACTTTATTTGGTTCCAGATTCTATAACATAAATCTTGAAATTATTCAGGAATAAAGCCCTAGTTGAATTTTCAAGTATTTCATATTTTTCTAGGCACTTTAGAATATTGGGGTAGCCAATGCAATTGTCTTCGGCTTGTGTCTGTGTCTGTAAGGAGATTCTTTATTATGGTCAATAAGCAATCTGTATATATTGCATAAAGTACAGTAATATTAATTCATTAGCCAAGCATATTACATGACAAAATCTGGCCACATTTAAAGAAATGGTCATTGAGTCTGAAAGTAACAAAAAAAAATCAAAATGACCATGGAATTTGGTTATATATGGAGATAACAGCAAATATCAGCATGAAATAAACATAAGACATATTTGATGATTGTAATGACTTCTCTGCATATATCATCTACATTTGAATGTATTTTCCTCTAAAACAGCTGATGGGAACAGAGCCTCTTTAGTTTGGTGACAGTAATTTTAGATATTGTAGAATGCAAAGGTGATCTGGATGGAATTATACCAGCTCCATTGCCAAGATGACAAAACATATTTTAAGTCTGCCACATCAGATATTTGGAAAGGGCTCAGACCAACACTTCTCTAAATTCATTCAACTAAATTAAAAAATAAAGATTCCCTCCCCGACCCCCAACCATTCAGTCTGAGCTGAAGAAGCTTCTTGGATGAGAAGCGAAACGTCTTCAAAGAAAAACCAGAAAGTTCAGTTGCCTTTTGAAAAAGCACCTTTGGGACAACCATGACCTGAATGACTGAGAATCTCCATAGACGGTGCCCCTTCAGTGTAGAATATTTGCAGGGCTGAAGCAGGTCTTTGACATTTCAAATAACATATCCATATACACCCTACTTGTGACTGGGATGTGAAATGATATTGAGATAGCTTTTTGTCTCATATCCAAGAAACTAACTTATTATCTGAGAAATTAGAATGGTAATATGTTATTTTTACTGTGCTTAAAAACTGAAACGTAAAACTCTGAATTCAGAACTACTTATTCAGAATGCTGTAAAAACATGCATGGGGTGGGAGTATATGGAATGGAGTGAAGGGCAGAAGGAAGGGTAGAAGGAAGGGAGGGAGGGAGGGAGGGAGGGAGGGAGGAAGGAAGGAAGGAAGGAAGGAAGGAAGGAGCTGATTTCTAATTATCTGGTCCCTCAACCAAAAAGTTAAATCTTCTTGATACAATATACAGTAGGTATAATAACTCAACACAAATCTCAAATTTATTGGTTTTTTTCTAGTGTGACAGGTTTTTTTTACTGAAACAATATTTACATGCACATTTTCCAAAAGAAATATTGAAAAATCTAGATTATCATCAAAAGAATAAGTCACATTACTAGAACTGAGTTTTTATCTTTATATATTTTTAATTCCTTTCAAATCCTACTTTATTTTAGAGTAGCATTCTATCAAAATCAGTAATCCAATTGTTTTATTACATTTTAGCCGAAACATTTCATACATGTCATGTTGCGGAAAGCAGGGAGAACTATTTGCAGTTGTTCATGGTTATGGTTGTTCAGTCTCATGAATGAGAACTAGTTTAATTTTACATAAAAGGAATTGTTTTCAACAATTATCATTTAAATGTGAAAAAACAGAACTAGACTTGTTACAGATACGTTTTGTGATGTTGAATGATAATGAAGCTTTTTTTAGCTTCAGAAGTAATTTGGTCAATATACAGGAAGATGATAAAATAATGCATGCAGGTACACATCCAATTCATTTCAAAATGTAGTGCTGTGTTGCATGTGAAACATAATGAGCTCTGTCTTCCTCTTCAGAAGCATAGTCTAAAGGCAAGCCATAATTATAATCAATTGTTACAACTGGTAATCTTTTCCCCTGGCTCATCTCTCTCTTAAGTTCACACTGATGTTCCCTTCCACTGTGCAATGAGATTGAACTCAGTTCCTGATTTGAAGATGAAGAGTGATGGGTTGGATAAGAAGAATATGGAGCAAATCTAGCTTTTCCTCCTCTGTTAATTACATCCGAAGGATGGATTTTCCTGTAATCGTCAGGGCAATCAGATCTATAATATGAAAATAATTATTAATCAAATGTTATAATGAACAAAACAATTTGTAGCAATGAGACATACAAACATTGGTTTTACTTTATTGAAACAACGAATAGCTAATTCGAAGAAACGTATCAGAATATACGTGATTTCACTCAATAGTCTTTAGAGAAAGAATCTTTCAGAATAAATGTAGAAAATGCCTTTTTTTCAAAATACTAATTACAGGTTCTGTGTGATAGTCTTTTCTCATTGGCTTTCTAATTTCTAGCTATTGAACTGAAATATGTGATGGGACAGATGCTCAGGTATGGAAAGTTTCCAATTTGCTCAGTACCCTCGCTATAAGGATTCTTAATCTTTTTAATAACATGTGACATGCTTCATATAAGGGGATGTGGTGGCTCAATGGCTAAGACACTGAGCTTGTCAGTCAGAAAGGCCGGCAGTTCAGCAGTTCAAATCCCTAGCACCACATAACTGAGTGAGCTCCCATTACTTGTCCCAACTTCTGCCAACCTAGCAATTCAAAAGCATGTAAAATGCATGTAGAAAAATAGGGATCACTTTGGTGGGAAGATAATAGCATTCCAGGTGCCTTCACCGTTTAGTCATGCCAATCACATGACCATGGAGATGTCTTCGGACAGCACTGGATCTTCGACTTTGTAACTCAGATGAGTACCGCCCCTAGAACCAGAAACGACTAGCACGTATGTGCGAGGGGAACCTTTTTATGCTTCATATATGTCTTGGAAAACACCCCTTAAATCAGGGCTGTCAAACTCCTGGGCCATGGGCTGGATGCGTCACATGCTAACCATGCCCATACCCGGTTTAGCAAAGGGGAAAAAAGTCCCGATATATCACATGACACTACCATGACCATGTGAGTTTGACACCCCTGCCTTAAATCTACTCACACAGAACTGTTGATTACAAGTAGTTCTCAACTTTCAATCAGTTGCTTAGTGACTGTTCCAAGTTATGATGGACTCCCCAAAAGATACTTATGATCCAGTTTTTAAATTCTGACAGCTGCCCCCCCAATCACATGACTGCATTTGGGGGCTTGGCAACCAGCATGCATTTAGTTGAGACAACGTCACATGGCTACAATTTACAACTTTTTACTAAAAAAAACCTGTTCAATTCCTACTTTTGGCAAAACTGGCTCATAGTGAACAATGGGTTGACTTAATGATCCCAGATTCACTTAATGACTGTGATAATTTGCTTAGTGACTTCTGCAAAAGATGTCATAAAACTGGGTCCGTCACATGGTAGCCTGCTTTATGAGTGTCGTGACTTATAATTGTAATGGGCAGGCTCTATTACAGTCTTAAATTGAGAACTCCTGTATGCAGTATTTCAGAGCAAACCTATGGTATGCATTGTTTTTCTCAGATTAGTACACATTGAATAAGAAGTAGTACTTATGAATATGCCAATATGAATATGACTGTATTGCTAGAATTTAAGTTACGGGGTTGTGCATTTTTTTTGACCATAACTCTTTTAGGAATAAAAATTGCTCTCTCAGATTAAATTAAGAATGCATCAAAATGAAACTCAACTGTTAAATGTTAGCTAAGGTTTTCACCTAACCAGAAGTAAGTCTTTCAAATGATGTATCATGTTCTTAAAAGACTGTCTTCTTGTTTAAATTGAAACAGCAGAACTATATATCATCATACAGTTTTATCATCATACAACGTCTTTTTCAGGATTGGGCTATATTAGGCATTTGAATAGCATACTTGGAGCCAATTTTAATCTTAATTTGTGAACCAAAACAATGTTTTTTATGAACCCCTGTGACGATCACAAGTTTACCTGCAAGTTCTACTATAATTATCTTTATCAGAACCATAATCTCTCTGAAGTAAGGGAGATTCTGAGTAGTACTCATGAGAAGGAAAACGATGGCTTCTGAAAGGAAAAGAACAAACATTTTCAGCAGAATATAATAGTCTAATCAATAAACTAACAAGAAAAAAAATCACATCTCCACCACACTGGCTAAGAAGCTGCTCTATAAAAAGGAAGCATATCCCACATTCACTATCTTGTTACCTACTTGGGTAATGAAATTTCTGCAAGTAAACTACCAAGCTCAGAGAAAAACAAG